>NC_137889.1:35400199-35626685 GCF_963455335.1 Martes martes | reverse complement strand
CTCTGACTATGGTCTTCAGCTTAAAATCTAATTTATCTGATATGAGAATCGCTTCCCCAGCTTTGTTTTGAGGCCCACTGACATGAAAGATTCTTATCCATACCTTCATTTTCTGTCTGTTGTAGACAGCATATGGACTGGTCCTGTCATTTTATCCAATCTGCAGCCCTGTGTGGTTTTATGGGAGCCTTTAGGCCATTCTTGTTGAGAGTGATTATCAAAGGAATAGTTTTTGTTGACATCATGTTGCCTGTGAAGTCCTTGTTTCTATAGATTATCTCCATAAATTTCTGTTCTGTCACTCTTGCATTCTTTCTTTTTTTATCGAACACCCCCCCTTAGTATTTCTTGTAGTGCCAGGTTGGTGGTCACATCTTTTAAACCTTGCCTGTCTTGGAAGCTCTTTATCTCTCCATCCATTTTGAATGTCAACCTTGCTGGATGATATATTTTTGACTGCATGTTCTTCTCATTTAATGCCCTGAATATGTCTTGCCAGCCCTTTCTGACTTGCCAAGTTTCCGTGGACAGTCATTATTCTGATTGGACTTCTCTTCCCCCTAGCTGCCCTTAGGACTTCTTGTTAAAATTATGATACCTGGATTTCACAATCAAGTGTCTGAATCTTTCTAGACTTGATGATCTTGGGTGGGGGGTATCCTTTCTGCCTCTAGGACACAAACACTTGTTCCATTACCCAGACTGGGGAAATGTTCATCCAGAATTAGTTCAACTATAGTCTTCTTTCTTTCTCCACCCCCTCGGGGATCCCAATAATTTTGACACTGGAACGTTTCACGGCATCATTTATTTCCCTAATTCTGATTTCGTGGCTTCTAAGCTCTTTGTTCCAGGCCTCCTCCTGATCCTTCTTATCTATCCATTGGTCTTCTAGATCACTAATTCTATCTTCTGCCTCAGTTACCCTAGCTGTTAGAGTATTTAGATTAGACTGGATCTCATTGATAACATTTTTTAACTTCTGCCAGATCAGCTTTCACTTCTGCCCTTAGAGATTCTATGTTGTCACTAATGGTTATCTCCAACCTAGCCATTGCCTGGATAATTGTTAACCTGAATTCCCTTTATGACATACTGTTTATGTCCATATCCTATAGTTCATGGCAGAGGGCACAGTCTGTGATTTTTTTCTTTGTTGAGTGTTCCTTCCCCTAGTCATTTTGGTGAGAGGTAGTTGAGGGGATTAGCTTGAATATATCAACCACAAATCCAGGCAAGGTGCACCATGGAAAGTTTGGGAGCATTCGGAAGTCACCACCAAAAAAAGAAAAAAAAGAAAAAACAGAGAGAAAAGGAGAAAAAAGAGAGAAAAACAACCAAAATGAACCCCAAAAGTAAGATTTATATGGTACATAAACAAGAATGAACAAACAAAAAGACCGACAAAAGTAAATGACAAGAAAAATAAGAAAACCCAGCCAAAATGCATCCCAAGTATAAGATTTATATAATAACCAGAATAAAAACAAGTAGAGAAATACTAACAGAAGAATAAGATGGTAGGGTGGTTATAAATCCTTGATGTGGAGAAGGAAGTTTATTTTGGTTCTTCCTGGTTCCTTGGTTCTTGTTATCTTTGTTAAAGAAAAAGAAACCCTGGTATATGTATGAAAAAGTTCAAGTTAAAAAGTTATTATAAAATATGTTGTATTATGAAGTATGTAGCTGTAATGGTAAATAGGTTAAAAAATTTAAAAGAACAAGAATCGTTGAGAACGAATTAAAAAAAAGAAAGGGAGGAAAAAGAGAGAAAAAAAGAAAGAAAGAAAGAAAGAAAAGAAAGAAAGAAAGAAAGAAAGAAAGAAAGAAAGAAAGAAAGAAAGAAAGAAAGAAAGAAAGAGAAAGAAAGAAAGAAAGAAAGAAAGAAAGAAAGGAAGAAAGAAAGAAAAAGGAAGGAAGGAAGGAAGGAAGGAAGGAAGGAAGGAAAGGAAGAAAGGTTGTATCTATGAAATATACAGGTTTTGAGGCAATACCGGGAGCTTGATATATTATTTTCTCCTGATGTTGGGGTTCTACAGTTACTTGGGGACCCTGTGGTGGATGTCCTCTTGTTCTTTTGGCTTCTCAAGGAGAGACCTGTTCTGTTATTTTCCAGTCAATCTTGCTTCAGTTGAGTTGCCCTGCCTCCTATCAAGGGGCTTGGGCTCTATGCAAACTGGTTTTTCAGGCTTTTGTTCTCTGGAGGTTTTTGTTCTTTGATGGCTTTTTGTGGCTTTTCAGAGGGTCAGAACAAAGAATCTGTCTGTACCCAGACCTCCACCTCAGAGAGAAACCTCAGTCTGCACCCCTCTGGATGGTCCAGAACACACAGACTCCCCCTCTGCAAGCTCTGCTGAACCTCCCACAGGAGGTGTGCACCCCTAGCCATGTCCCACTTGTCACCCGAGGCCCCGCTTATCTCTGCACGCCCATGACACTAATACCGCAAGCGATTGTGGTCCAGGGAGCCCACTTCGGGTGGTTGCCTTTGCCGGGACTACTGTCTGGAGTCCAGGCCCACACCAGGTGCACTCAGATCCCACAGGTGCACAGGTCATGGAAGGCTGTGGGCTAAGGGATATGGACCGGAGTTTACACTGGGTTCTCTCAGGCACAGGCAAGAGTGTGCCCAGTCCTGAGAGGTGGTGCAAGCAGTGGAAATCAGCAGGCTCAGGGACCACTGACTCGGGGCCCACCGTACTCTGCCATGGTGGTCACTGTTGGTGACCATGCTGGGACCATGGACTTAGGCCCCTGCTTGTGACCGTTGTATTCCACCAGTTTCCCCTTAAGATCTTTTGCTCTTTTTGAGTGCTTTTAACCAGACTCCAAATTAATGCTGGTCCCCAATCACAGGGCACTTTCGTATTGTGGTATTACTTTCTGTTTATCCTCTGATATCAGTCAGAGCATTCCCACTCTGCTTTACCTGTCCACTGGTGTCTTCTGCCCCCATAGAGATCCGCAAGTATATAATCTTACATCTCAGGCTGATTTCATGGGTGTTCAGAGTGTACTGGTAGATATTTAGCTCATTTTAGGGGACCAGTTGAAACAGGGTCTCCTACTTCTCCACCATCTTGCCCCTTCCTCTCAGCATATAAATAAAATTTTTCACTATGAAATGACATACATAAAATAAGTAAATAAGATTAAACTTCTGCATTTATTTTAAGATTTCTCTATGCCTATTATTTTCAAAATTAAAATGTCAAGTAAAATCTAACTGAATCTAGAAGCTCTGTTTACTTTCCAGTGACATCTCACCAGATAGACAACTCTATTATTTACAGTCAATAGGGTTGACTTATAACTATAATTTGCAATTTTAATTCAATTTTATAAGCATGTAGTTGTTTAGAAATCTCATTGTAAAATATTGGCAGACACTGTACTGTTCTTTTTTTTTTCATTTCTGATACACACTTTTCTTTTATTAATGAGACTATTTTTTACAGCAGCTTTAGGTTCACAGAAAACTTGAGGGAAAAATACAGAATTCTCCCATATATCTCTTTTCCTGACAAATGCATCGCCTTCCCCCATGTCAATATCCTGCACCAAAGATGTACATTTGTTATAATTTATGAACATATATTGACATACTATAATCAGTCAAACTATTGGTAGTTTACATTAGGGTTCATTCTTTGTGTTGTCCATTTTATGGTTTTGGATGAATATAAAATGTATCCTTTATTATAATACCATAAGAGAATTTCACTGGCCTAAAAATCTTCTGTGCTCTCCCTCTTTAAGCCTTCCCCCAACCTACAATCCATTATGTTTTTACTGTCTCCATAGTTGTGCCTTTTCCAGAATGTTTTATAGTTGAGATCATACAGTATATAGCCTTTTCAGAGTAACTTCTTTCACTTAGTAACATATACTTAAGGTTCCTTCATGTCTGATGTCTGGATTTTCCACAGTTTCCCCTTAATACCCATTTATTTATTCACCACTGAAAGACATATTGGTTGCTTCCAAATTTTTGCAGTTATGAATATAACTACTTAAATATCCATGTGCAGATTTTTGTGAAAAGATAAGTCTCCAACTCTTTTGGGTATATACTTTACTTTAAATTAGGGTCCCTAGCAATTTACCATTTTATTAATGATCTAAATATATCAAGAAGTTAAAAACAACAGATTATATTGAAAATTTTAGTTGTTGACTATAAGTGGTGGACATTCCTGAATCTGGTACCCATTGTTAAAGACAAAGGTTTCAATATTCAATTCCATGTCTTTTTATTTTTCTGTATTTTTTTGTATTCCATGTCTTCCTTTCATACAAAACAAAACAGAGCAAAGAAACCACCAGAATATAATGAACACAAAGCCAATAGTAAATCCTTTCTAATCCATAATTACTTTAAACATAAATTAATTGAATTTTTATTTAAAAACAACAGGTAATTATAGGGTGCCTGTGTGTCTCAGTGGATTAAAGCCTCTGCTGTCATCTCAGGGCATGATCTCAGGGTCCTGGGATCAAGCCCCGCATCAGGCTCTCTGCTCACCTGGGAGCCTGCTTCCCCTCCTCTTTCTCTGCCTGCCTCTCTGCCTACTTGTGATCTCTGTCTGTCAAGTAAATAAGTAAAAACTTAAAACAAAAACAAAAACAGGAGATTACATACTGCCTACAATGATTTTCTTTACTTTTAAGAATACACATAGGCTTGGGGTGCCTGGGTGGCTCAGTGGGTTAAAGCCTCTCCCTTCGGCTCAGGTCATGATCCCAGGGTCCTGTGTTGGAGCCCTGACTTGGGCTCTCTGCTCAGCTGGGAGCCTGCTTCCTCCTCTCTCTCTCTCTGCCTGCCTCTCTGCCTACTTGTGATCTCTCTCTGTCAAATAAATACAATTTAAAAAATACACATAGGCTGAATGTGGAGGAATGGAAAAGAAATTTCCCATGAAAACGGTAACCAAAAGACAGTAATGTGACTATATTTATATCAGAGAAAATACACTTTAAGCAAAAATTGTCAAAAAAGACAGGAAGGTCACTATATAGTGATTAAAGAGTCAATTCATCAAGAGGATATAAAAATTGTAATAGACACATGCCTGAATTTCAAACATCTGAATATATAAAAGAAATGTTAACAAAACTGAAGGGGGAAATAGACAGTGATACAGCAATAGGAAGGAAACAAGGAAAATTTTTAGTGCTGGAAAGTAGAACTTAGTCAGTGAGAACTCCTAGTTTTATGCATTTTAATTGTTTGACTTTTACAAAATTTTATTTGTTTTACTTTAAAATGAAAATTAATACTAAACTATTAAATGTAAAAGCACAATAACATGTAAACTCCATAGATGTTAACCTCTAGAATTGCAAGTTTATTATAAATTTTTATTTTATTGCTCATTTAAAATAATTTTTGCATTTTTTTATTTTATTTTGGAAAATGTGTTTAGTTAAAAATGAAATACAAATGATTGGTCACTAAAGTGAAATTTTGAAAAGGGGATTAAGATAAAAAATTGAAGTTGCCAGGTCAATCGATGATAATTTTATTATATTTTGTATAGAAATTGAAGTATAGGTGTAGAAGTGGTGATAGCAAATGTTTACAAAATAACTAAATGAGACATTTTTGAGAAATTCAAACTTCACAAAATGTACCTTTCTCTGAATACAATGGCCATAATTTATTATATCCTATTTATTAAAAATGATTAGGGCAAGGCAAGGTACTTATCAAAAACGTCAATATATAGAGGTTGTAAATGTACTATCATGCAGGATCATGTAGGTAGTAATTTTGTCATTGACTATTATGTTGTCAAAATTTTCACTACTTTTTCTAGCATTTCTCATACAGTATTAATAAACAGAAAAATAGTGTTTTGTTCTTTTGACTATATACATAAGATATAAAAACTAATATAATTTATAGCAATTATATGACTTTTTTTTTTATTTCAGATATGTAATAATTTGGGTAATTGTCATTGCTTTCCTGGCTATAGGCCTCCACATTGTGAATTCCACATTGGTTCACCAGGGGGAAGTATTGATGATGGAAATGTGCAGAAATCTGGTGAGTAGAAATTAAACTTTTAAAACAAAATATATACTCTTTTATGAAATACTTAAAGAACTATAATGCTGAGTCAAATCTTTCATGATCACCTGAGTAACATTTTTTATTAACATATAATGTATTATTTGTTTTGGAGTACAGGTCCATCAGTTTCACACAATTCACAGCATTCACCATAGCACATACCCTCCCCATTGTCCATCACCCAGCCACTCCATCCCTCCCACCCTCCTCCCCTCCAGCAACCCTCTGTTTGTTTCCTGAGATTAAGAGTTCTTATGGTTTGTCCGCCTCTCTGGTTTCATCTTGTTTCGTTTTTCCCTTCCCTCCCTTATGATCCTCTGTCTTGTTTCTCAAATTCCTTATATCAAGGAGATCATATGATAATTGTCCTTCTCTGATGTATTTCACTCAACATAATACCCTCTAGTTTCATCCACATTGTTGCAAATGGCAAGATTTCCTTTTTAATGGTTGAATAGTATTCCATCATATGTATGTGTGTGTGTGTGTGTGTGTGTGTGTGTGTGTATCATATCCTTATCCATTTATCAGTTGATGGACATCTAGACTCTTTCTATAGTTTGGCTATTGTGGACATTGCTGCTATAAACATTGGGGAGTACTTACCCCTTCGGATCACTGCATTTGTATCTTTAGGGTAAATACCCAACAGTATGATTGTGAGGTCATAGGGTAGCTTTATTTTCAACTTTTTGAGGAACTCCCATACTGTTTTCCAGAGTGGCTACACCAGTTTGCATTCCCAACAACAGTGTAGGAGGGTTTCCCCTTCTCCACATACTCACCCACACCTGTCATTTCCTGACTGGTAAATTTTAGCCATTCTGACTGGTGTGAGGTGGTACCTCTCCGTGGTTTGGATTTGTATTTCCCTGATGCCAAGTGACATTGAACACATTTTCATGAGTCTGTTGTCCATTCAGATATCTTCTTTGCCAAATTGTCTGTTCCTGTCTTCTGCGAATTTCTTCATTAGATTATTTGTTCTTTTGGTGTTGAGTTTGATAAATTCTTTATAGATTTTGGATACTAACCCTTTTATATAATATGGCATTTGCAAATATCTCCTCCCATTCTGTTGGTTGTCTTTCGGTTTTTTTGACTGTTTCCTTTGCTGTGCAAAAGCTTTTGATCTTGATGAAGTCCCAATAGTTCATTCTTGCCTTTGGAGATTCTTCTAAGGAGAAGTTGCTGTGGCTGAAGTCAAAGAGGTAGCTGCATGTGTTCTCCTCAAGAATTTTAATGGATTCCTGTCTCACTTTGAGGTATTTCATCCATTTTGAGTCTATTTTTGTGTGTTGTTTAAGGAAATGGTCCAGTTTCATTCTTCTGCGTGTGGCTGTCCAATTTTCCCAACACTGTTTGTTGAAGAGACTGTCTTTTTTCCATTGTTTCCATTCTTTCCTGCTTTGTCGAAGATTAGTTGACCATAGGGTTGAGGGTCTATTTCTGGGCTCTCTAGTCTGTTCCATTGATCTATGGGTCTGTTTTTGTGCCAGTACCATACTCTCTGGATGATTATAGCTTTGTAACAGAGCTTGAAGTCTGGAATTGTGATGCCACCAACTTTGGTTTTCTTTTTCAACATTCCTCTAGCTATTTGGGGTCTTTCTGGTTCCATATAAATTCTAGGATAATTTGTCCAATTTCTTTGAAAAACGTTGATGGTATTTTGATAGGGATTCCATTAAATATGTAGATTGTTCTAGGTAGCATAGACACTTTCACAATATTTGTTCTTTCAATCCGTGAGCATGGAACATTTTTCCATTTCTTTGTGTCTTCCTCAATTTCTTTCATGAGTACTTTATACTTTTCTGAGTACAGATTCTTTTCCTCTTTAGTTAGATTTATTCCTAGGTATCTTTTTTTGGGGGGGTGCATCGTAAATGGAATCAACTCCTTAATTTCTCTTTCTTCTGTCTTACTGTTGGTGTATAGAAATGCAACTGGTTTCTGTGCATTGATTTTCTATCCTGACACTTTATTGAATTCCTTTATGAGTTCTATCAGTTTTGGGGTGGAGTCTTTTGGGTTTTCCACATAAAGTATCATATCACCTGAAGGAGTGAGAGTTTGACTTCTTCTTTGCTGATTTGGATGCTTTTTATTTCTTTTTGTTGTCTGATTGATGATTCTAGGACCTCTGGTACTATGTTAAATAGCAGTGGTGATAATGAACATCCCTGCTGTGTTCCTGACCTTTGGGGGAAAGCTGTCAGTTTTTCCCCATTGAGAATGATATTTGCTGTGGGTTTTTCTTAGATAGCTTTTACGATATTGAGGTATGTACCCTCTATCCTTACACTGTGAAGAATTTTGATCAAGAAAGGTTGCTGTGCTTTGTCAAATGGTTTTTCAGTATCTACTGAGAGTATCATATGGTTCTTGCTTTTTCTTTTATTAATATATTGTACCACATTGACTGATTTGTGGATGTTGAACCAACTTTGCAGCATGGAAATAAATCCCATCTGGTTGTGGTGAATAATCCTTTTAGTGCTCTTTTGGATCCTATTGGCTAGTTATTTTGGTGAGAATTTTTGCATCCTTGTTCATCAGGGATATTGGTCTGTAATTCTCCTTTTTGAAGGGGTCTTTGTCTGGTTTGGGGATCAAGGTAATGCTGGCTTCATAAAATGAGTTTGGAAGTTTTCCTTCCATTTTTATTTTTTGGAACAGGAGAATAGGTATTATTTCTTCTTTAAATGTTTGGTAGAATGCCCCCGGGAAGCTGTCTGAACCTGGGCTCTTGTTTGTTGGGAGATTTTTGACGACTGCTTCAATCTCCTTACTGGTTATGGGTCTGTTCAGTTTTTCTATTTCTTTCTAGTTCAGTTTGATAGATTATACATCTCTAGGAATACATACATTTCTTCTAGGTTGTCAAATTTGCTAACGTATAGTTTCTCATAATATGCTTTTATAATTGTTTGTATTTCTTTGGTGTAGGTTGTGATCTCTCCTCTTTCGTTCATGATTTTGTTAATTTGGGTCCTTTCTCTTTTCTTTTGGTTAAGTCTGGCCAGGGGGTTATCAATCTTATTAATTCTTTAGAAGAACCAGCTCCTAGTTTCATTGATCTGTCATGATCACCTGAGAAATGAAAAGAGTTATCTTGAATCGTGGCTTTAATTAAATTAGTGTTACACAATATTTGTGATAAGATTTTCTTAGATACTTAGTTTTCCTCAACTTAGTTACATAAGTTAGAAGACAGTCCTCAGGTGTTATAAGTGTCAAAGCAAGAAATAATGAACTTAATTAATAAATATTATATGTGCCTTGATTTCTCCGCCAATAAACTATTCCTCTTCTCTCTCTTCTTGGGCCTCCATATCCTTGATACACAACAATATTTAAGTTAGGCCAGTTAAAAACCCTACAAAGGCTCTAAGTGCACAGGAAAAGAAAAAGTCTCATCTCTGACTTTAAATCAAAAGCTCCAAATGATTAAGCTTAGTAAAGAAGAAATACTGAAAGTCACAATAGACCAAAAGCTAAGCCTCTTGCACCAGTTAGGCAAGTTGAGGATGCAAAGTTTTTGAGGAAAGTTAAAAATGCTAATCTATTAACATACAAATAATTTAAAAAGCAAAATAACCTTACTGCTAATATGGAGAAAGTTTTAGTGGTTGGGATAGAAGATCAAACAACCATTCCTTTAAGCCAAAGCCCAATCCAGAGCAAGGCCCTAATTCTTTTCTGTTCTTCTAATGCCAAGAGATGTGAAGAAGCTGAAGAAGAAAGTTTGAAAGTAGCAGAGGTTGGTTCATGATATTTAAGGAAAGAAACCATCTCCATCATATAAAAGTGCAAAGTGAAGCAGCAAGTGCTGATGTATAAACTGCAGCAAGTTAGCTAAAAGATCTAGCTAAAACAACTAATGAATGTGACTACACTGAACAACCTAATTTCAATGTAGACAAAACATTGGCAGAAAATGCTGTTTATGAATTTCATAGCTGGAGAGGAAAAGTCAATGTCTGGCTTCAAAACTTCAAAGGGAAGGCTGAATATTCCTGTTAGGGACTTATGCATCTGCTGGCTTAGTTGAAGTCAATGCTCATTTTCCATTCTGAAAATCCAAAAGCCTTAAGAATTAAGCTAAATCTACTCTTTAAATGGAACAGAAAAGCTTGGGTGACAGCACATATGTTTATAACATGCTTTACTGAATATTTTATACCCACTGTTGATGACTGCTACTGAGAAAAATAGAAGCTTTTCAAAATATCATTGTTCATTGACAATGCACCTAGTCCTGTAAGAACTCTGATGGAGATTTACAATGAGATTAATGTTGTTTTCATGCTTGCTAACAAAGCATTCATTATAAAGCCCATAGATAGAGGAGTAATTTTAATTTCCAAGTCCTATTACTTAGGAAATACGTTTCATAAATCTATGGCAGCCATAGGTAGTGATTCCTCTGATAGATCTGGGCAATGGAAACTTAATACCTTCTGGAAAGGATTCACCATTTTAAATGCAATTAAGAGCACTAATGATTCATAGGAAGAGGTCAAAATATCAACATTAACAAGAGTTTGAGACAAGTTGATTCCAACACTTACTGATGACTTTGAGTTATTCAAGACAGGTGGAGGAAGTAACTGCAGACATGGTTAAATAGCAAGAAAATTAGATTAGAAGTGATACCAAAGATATGACTGAATCACTGCAATCTCATGATAAAACTAACAACAGAAGTTGCTTCTTATGGATGAGCAAAGAAAATGGTTTCTTGAGAAAGAATCTACTCCTGGTGAAGGTACTGTGAAGATTGTTGAAATGACAGCAAAAGATTTAGAATATTACATAAACTTGGTTTTTAGCAGGGATTCAATTTTTAAAGGGGGTACTTTTTTATTTTACTATAGCTAAAAAATGCTATCAAACAGTATCACATGCTACAAAGAAATCATTCATGAAATGAAAAGTCAATCAATGTAACAAATTTCATTGTTGTCATATTTTAACACAATGCCACAGCCATCCCAGCCTTCAGCAGCCACCACCCTGATCAGTGCGCATTCATCAACACTGAGACAAAATTCTCCTCTGCAAAAATGTTATGGGGCACCTGGGTGGCTCAGTCAGTTGGGTGGCTGCCTTTGGCTTGGGTAGTGATCCCTGCATCCTGGGATTGGGTCCCCTGTTAGGCTCCTTGCCTGGCGGGGAGCCTACTTCTCCCTCTGACTCTGCCTGCCACTCTGCCTGCCTGTGCTCACTCTCTCTCTCTCTGACAGATAAATAAATAAAATCTTTAAAAGTATATTATGGTCAAGTTTCATTCTTCTACATATAGCTGTCCAGTTTTCCCAGCACCATTTATTGAAGAGACTGTCTTTTTTCCACTGGATATTTTTTCCTGTTTTGTCGAAGATTATTTGACCATAGAGTTGAGGGTCCATATCTGGGCTCTCTACTCTGTTCCACTGGTCCATGTGTCTGTTTTTATGCCAGTACCATGCTGTCTTGGTGATCACAGCTTTGTAGTAAAGCTTGAAATCAGGTAATGTGATGCCACCAGTTTTATTTTTGTTTTTCAACATTTCCTTAGCAATTCGGGGTCTCTTCTGATTCCATACAAATTTTAGTATTATTTGCTCCAGCTCTTTGAAAAATACTGGTGGAATTTTGATCGGAATGGCATTAAAAGTATAGATTGCTCTGGGCAGTATAGACATTTTAACGATGTTTATTCTTCTGATCCAAGAGCATGGAATGGTCTTCCATCTTTTTGTGTCTTCTTCAATTTCTTTTAGGAGTGTTCTGTAGTTCCTCGAGTACAGATCTTTAACCTCTTTGGTTAGGTTTATTCCGAGGTATCTTATGGTTCTTGGTGCTATAGTAAATGGAATCGATTCTCTAATTTGCCTTTCTGTATTTTCATTGTTAGTGTATAAGAAAGCCACTGATTTCTGGACATTGACTTTGTATCCTGCTACATTACCGAATTGCTGTATGAGTTCTAGTAGTTTGGGGGTGGAGTCTTTCGGGTTTTCCATATAAAGAATCATGTCATCTGCGAAGAGAGAGAGTTTGACTCTTTCCTCGCCAATTTGGATACCTTTTATTTCTCTTTGTTGTCTGATTGCTGTTGCTAGGACTTCTAATACTATGTTGAACAAGAGTGGTGAGAGTGGGCATCCTTGTCGCGTTCCTGATCTCAATGGGAAGGCTGCAAGCTTTTTCCCATTGAGGATGATATTTGCTGTGGGTTTTTCATAGATAGATTTGATGAAGTTCAGGAATTTTCCCTCTATCCCTATACTTTGAAGCATTTTAATCAGGAACGGATGCTGGATTTTGTCAAAAGATTTTTCTGCATCAATTGAGAGGATCATGTGGTTCTTCTCTCTTCTCTTATTGATTTGTTCTATCACATTGATTGGTTTGCGAATGTTGAACCATCCTTGTAACCCAGGGATGAATCCCACCTGGTCATGGTGGATAATCTTTTTAATGTGCTGTTGGATCCTGTTTGCTAGCTATACGTAGAAGAATGAAACTTGACCATTCTCTTACACCGTACACAAAGATAAACTCGAAATGGATAAAAGACCTCAACGTGAGACAGGAATCCATCAGAATCCTCGAGGAGAACATAGGCAGTAACCTCTTTGATATCAGCCACAGCAACTTCTTTCAAGATACGTCTCCAAAGGCGAAGGAAACAAAGGCAAAGATGAACTTTTGGGACTTCATCAAGATCAAAAGCTTCTGCACAGCAAAAGAAACAGTCAACAAAACAAAGAGGCAACCCACGGAATGGGAGAAGATATTTGCAAATGACAGTACAGACAAAAGGTTGATATCCAGGATCTATAAAGAACTCCTCAAACTCAACACACACAAAACAGACAATCATATTAAAAAATGGGCAGAAGATATGAACAGACACTTCTCCAATGAAGACATACAAATGGCTACCAGACACATGAAAAAATGTTCATCATCACTAGCCATCAGGGAGATTCAAATCAAAACCACATTGAGATACCACCTTACACCAGTTAGAATGGCCAAAATTAGCAAGACAGGAAACAACGTGTGTTGGAGAGGATGTGGAGAAAGGGGAACCCTCTTACACTGTTGGTGGGAATGCAAACTGGTGTAGCCACTTTGGAGAACAGTGTGGAGATTCCTCAGGAAATTAAAAATAGAGCTTCCCTATGACCCTGCAATTGCACTACTGGGTATTTACCCCAAAGATACAGATGTAGTGAAAAGAAGGGCCATCTGTACCCCAATGTTTATAGCAGCAATGGCCACGGTCACCAAACTGTGGAAAGAACCAAGATGCCCTTCGACGGACGAATGGATAAGGAAGATGTGGTCCATATACACTATGGAGTATTATGCCTCCATCAGAAAGGACGAATACACAACTTTTGTAGCAACATGGACAGGACTGGAAGAGATTATGCTGAGTGAAATAAGTCAAACAGAGAGAGTCAAGTATCATATGGTTTCACTTATTGGTGGAGCATAACAAATAATATAGAGGACAAGGGTAGATGGAAAGGAGAAGGGAGTTGAGGGAAATTGGAAGGGGAGGTGAACCATGAGAGACTATGGACTCTGAAAAACAGCCTGAGGGCTTTGAAGGGGCGGGAGGTGGGAGGGTGGGGGAAACAGGTGGTGGGTATTGGGGAGGGCACAGATTGCATGGAGCACTGGGTGTGGTGAAAAAACAATGAATACTGTTACGCTGAAAATAAATAAAAAATTTAATTTAAAAAAAAGTATATTATGACTCACTAAAAGTTCAAATGATACTTAACATCTTTTAGCAGCAGTGTGTTTTTACATTAAAGTATTTACAGTGTTTTTGTAATGATAATATACACTTAATAGACTACAATATACTGAAAAGATAACTTTTATATACACGGGGAAACTAGAAGACTAAGTTAACTTGCTTTTTTGTGTTATTTGCCTTATTGTCTTGGTATGGAACTTAACCTGCAATATCTTTTGCCTGTATTGTAATTCCAGAGTAAATACTAGGAAAACAATACAAAATTTTTAGAAAAAAAAAAAAGAATTAAAATTGTACAAGGTATAACTTTATACCAATTAATAAGATGAAGTCTAAATAAAGGAAAAAGAACATCAGGTAAATAAAATAGTTAAATATATATATAACTTCTATAATGATACTTTAACTAAATATCTATCAAGGAGACATTCAATTTAAAAGCAATTGCTCAGGCTTTCCAGGATAGTGATATAGGAATACTCAGAACTTAACTCACCTTCCCCCAAGGACACATCAAGTCTACAGTTACAGATAGATCATTTCCTCTGAAAAAGATCTGAAAACTAAAGAACTCTCCACAACAAAGAATAAAAGACCACACTGAGGACTAAACATGTTCTTGCAAACACACACACACACACACACACACACCCTTGTGCAGAGTTACCCAATAGAGAGGGATCTCATAAGACAGGCACTTCTCCCAGAGGAAGGAAGTGTTAATGCCCCATGTAGCCCCTGGGATCTACACACAGAGGTGAGTTCCCAAAAGACTTGGCTTAGAGCAAAAACAGTGGGAGTGACATCTGGGAATTCCAAAGTGCTATAGGAAACTGAGATTCTGCTTTTGGGGAGCTCATGAGTGGTCTCATTACAAGACCTGGTAAAAAAACAAACAAACAAACAAACAAAAAACAGCTCAGTTTGCAAGGCACTTAGCGTATTTAAGAATTTTCTTGGTTTTCTTTTTTTTTTTTAATTTATTTATTTGTTAGAGAAAGCGAGCGAGCACAGGCAGACAGAGTGGTAGGCAGAGGCAGAGGGAGAAGCAGGCTCCCCGCCGAGCAAGGAGCCCGACGTGGGACTCGATCCCAAGAGCTGGGATCACGACCCGAGCGGAAGGCAGCTGCTTAACCAACTGAGCCACCCAGGCGTCCCAAGAATTTTCTTGGCTTTCTGGGGACATTACCTCAAGGAGCATGGAACAGCTGAGACATTCAACAAAGACAGAAGCATTAGTAGATGCCAGTATTGCATTCTCCACATAGCCTGCTAATACGGGCTGGTGAGTTCAGATGCAGCACCCTTCAGCCATCTTGCTGTGTTGGACAGGAGTGGCAGGCATGGCACCTTTGAGTCCTAAAAGTATGAGCGGTTGCAGTGCTCCCCCACTCTCTGGCTCCAATAGGCAAAACTAACAGTTGAGAGTTCTTCCATTTCCTAGCATAAGTCTGAAAGAATAGGCAATTGTGACATTCTCCTAATCCGTAGCTGGGGATAAAAATTGTGATCATGATCAGCATTCTCCTATTCTCCTATTCCCAGACTAAACCCAACACACACAAATGAGGCACTCTCCTGCTGCATTGCTGAAGCCCACGGGTTTGTGTAATTAAAACAGTTTCTTGATGCTTTTCTGAAGCTGGTAAGAATGCTCCACCTCATACACTCTCCAGCTGTGTTGCTAAAGTGAGAGGGTACACATAATCCACACAGGAGACACACTTGATCTCCTAGCCTAGTGGCCAAAAGTGCTGGCATTCCAGAACTTCATGGAACTATAACAATCAGAAAGAGTTTTTGGCAGACCACCATTACTAGGATAGTGCATAAACAGCAGACTGAAACACAATGCCAGTCTTCCTATGAAGAGGCCTATTTAGTTAGTCTGGAGGTTAGGCCAGAGGCTTAACAAGTTTGCCACAAATGTAGAGGCTATATTTTAAAAAATATATTCTTTAAAAATATTTTAAAAAGAAAAACCTTTAAATATACTAACTCAAGAAAAGAGAAATAAATTTAAAAAATCAGAAATGGAAGTGGAGACATTACAACAGATACCACAAAGTAACAAAATTTAATTAATTAAATTTAATTTATTTGCATATGGTTATCCAGTTTTCCCCTACATGATGTGTTGAGGAGACTATCCTTTCCTCATTGAGTATTCTGGGCCTCTTGTCAAATATTACTTGACTATAAGTGCAGGGGTTTATTTCTGGGCTCTCAATTCTGCTTCATTTTTCTACATACCTATTTTTATGCCAGTACTAAACTCTTTTGATTACACTAGCTTTGTAGTATAGTTT
The DNA here is from genome assembly GCF_963455335.1 of Martes martes. Taxonomy (NCBI): domain Eukaryota; kingdom Metazoa; phylum Chordata; class Mammalia; order Carnivora; family Mustelidae; genus Martes; species Martes martes. Next base: position 35,610,526 of record NC_137889.1, on the reverse strand, counting down.
GAAATCAGAAAGTGTGATACCTCCAGCTTTTGGTTCTTTTTCTGGATCACTTTGGCTCTTTAGGGTCTTCTGTGACTCCATACAAACTTTAGAATTTTTTTTTCTATTTTTGTGGAATATTTTTGAGGGATTCCATTGAACCAATGGATGACTTTGAGTCATATGGATATTTTAACAATATTAATTATTTTAATCCATGAACATGGGGTACATTACCATTTGTTCGTGTCTTCAGTTTCTTTCATCAAAGTTTTATAATTTTCAGTGTACAGATCTTTCACCTCATTGGTTAAATTTATTCTTAAATATTTTCATTTTTTTGATGCTATTGTGAATGGAATGTTTTTGTTTTTGTTTTTGTTGTTTTTTCTCTCAGATGTTCTATTATACATGTAAGAAACACAACTGTTTTCTGGATGTTGATTTGGTATCTTGCAATTTCATTGAATTTATTAGGTAGATACAATTTTTTGGTACTGTCTTTAGTATTTTCTATATATAGGATCATATTATCTGCAAAGATCATTTTTCTTTTTCATTACTGATTTGGGTACTATTTATATCTTTATCTTACCTGATTACTATAAATGGAATTCCAGTAGTGTGTTGAAAAAGAGTGGCACCCTTGTCTTATTTTTCATCTCATATGAAATCTTTCTTACCATTGAGTATATTAGCTGTGGACTTGTAAATGGCCTTTATTAAGATAGGGTATCATAGTAGATTTGTTGAGAGTTTTTATCAGGGAAAGATACTATATTTTGTCAAGTGCTTTTGTGATTTATTGAGATGATCGTATGACTCATATCTTTTTATCTCTCATTAAATTTATGTGGTGTTTTGCATTTATTGATTTATATATGTTGAATCATCTCAGAGATAAATCCTACTTTCTCATGATGAATTATCTTTTTAATGTGTTTTTGAATTTGATTTGGTAAAATTTTGTTAAGAATTTTTGCATCTATATTTATTACAGTTACTTGTCTGTAATTTTCTTTTCTTGTGGTATAAGGTAATGCTGCTCTTGCAGAATGAGTTTGAAAGTGTCTTTTCAATTTTGGAAACATTTGAGAAAGATTGCTGTTAATCTTTCTTTAAATATCTACTCGCATTCACCAAAATAATCTGGTTTGAGAATTTTCTGTTTTGAGAGACTTTGATTACATTCATCTCCATACTTTTGTTGGTCTGTTCAGATTTTCAATTTTAATGTTTCATTCTTGATAGATCATATGATTACAGGAATTTATCCATTTTATCTAGATTATCGAGTTTGTTTGGCTATAATTATTCATAGTAGTTTCTCGTGATTCTTTGCATTTTGTGGTATCTGCTATAATGTCTCCTCTTTCATTTCTGATTTTATTTGATTTCTTTCTCTTTTCTTGAGTTAGTATAATTAAAGATTTATCTTTTTCTTTCCTTTTTTTTAAAAGATTTTATTTATTTATTTATTTATTTATTTATTTGACAGAGATCACAAGTAGGCAGAGAGGCAGGCAGAGAGAGCAGGGGAGGCAGAGTCCCTGCTGAGCAGAGAGCCTGATGTGGGGCTCAATCCCAGGACCCTGAGATCATGACCTGAGCCAAAGGCAGAGGCTTAACCCACTGAGCCACCCAGGCACCCCAAAGATTTATCTTTTTCAATATTTTTAAAGAGTCAAGTCTTAGCTTCATTGACTTTTTCTGTTGTTTTTCTAGTCTCTATTTTATTTACTTTTGCTATGATGTTGATTATTTCCTTCCTTCTACTAACTTTGATCTTAGTTGTTTGTTTGTTTTTTTCTCCTAGTTCCATGAGGTATAAAATTAGGTAGTTATTTCCATATTTCATTCCATTAACTTCTAGTTTCATACAATTGTGATTGGAAAAGATACTTGGTAAGATTAAGGAACTTTTGTACACTGTGGGTGGGAATATAAAATGGTACAGCCAGTGTGGGAAACATTATGGAAGTTCCTCAAAATTTTAAAAATAAGAGTACAAAAGGATCCAATATTTCCACTATTGGATATTTACCCAAAGAAATTGAAAACGATAATCCAAAAAAAGTATGCATCCCTATGTTTATTTCAGCATTATTTACAATAGCCAAGATAATGGAAGACACTTAAATGTGCATCTATAGGCACATGAGGTATACATATACAGTGGAATATTACTCAGCCATAAAAAAGAATGAACTCTTGTCATTTGCAATGACATGGGTGGAGCTACAGAATATTATGCTAAGGAAAATGTCTGTCAGAGAAACACAAATACCATATGATTTCACTCATATGTGAAATTTAAGAAACAAAACCAATGAGTAAAGGATTTAGGGGAAGAGAGGAGGAGGCAAACCAAGAAACAGACTCTTAACTATCAAGAAAAAACTGACGTTCACCAGAGGGAAGGGGGAAGAGTAAAATAGGTGATGGGGATTAAGGAGTGAGTGTACTTGCTAAGAAGAGCATTGGATATTGTATGGAAGTGCTAAATCACTATATTGTACAAATGAAACTAATATTACACTGTATGTTACCTAACTGGAATTAAAAAAAAAACTTTTAAAAAAGACAAATGGATAAGGATGATTTTATTCTTCTTAAACTTGCTAAAACATGCTTTGTGACCTATCATGTGGTCTGCCCTAGAGAATATGTGCATGGAATATGTATTCTGCTGGTTTTGGATGGAAGAAATTTCTGTATGTGTCTGTTAGTTCCATTTAGTCTACAGCATGATTCAGGTCAGTTTCCTTGTTGATTATCTGAATATCTGATTATGCCAAAAGAAGATTATTGTGTCCTCTACTATTATTATATTGTTTTCTTTTTCTTTTTCTTCTTTGTTTTGTTTTTCTTCCTTCACACCTGTTACTATTTGCTTAATATATATTCAGGTGTTCTGATTTTGGGTGGGTGCATAAATATAATTGCCATATCTTATTAATTGATTGCCTATCATCATATAATAATCTTCTATGTTTCTTGCTACTATTTTGGCTTAAAGTCTACTTTGTCTGATTTCAGTATAGCTACTTCTGCTCTTCTTGTATGGAATATCTTTTGCTGTCTCTTACTTTGAATCTATGCATGTCATTGAAGCTGAAGTGAGTCTATTATAGGAAGCGTATAATCGAGTCTTATTTTTTATTCATTAACTCTATGCCTTTTATTTATTTATAATTTTTAAACATTTATTTATTTGAGAGAGAATGTATGTAAGCAGGGGAAGGGGCAAAAGGAGAGGGAGAGAATCTCAACCAAACTCCCCACTCAGTGCGGAGTCTGACATGGATTTGATCTCATGACCCTGAGATCATGACCTGAATGGAAATCAATAGTCAGACACTTAACCGACTAAACCACCCAGGTACTCCACTCTATGTGTTTAAATTGGTCTATCCATTAACATTAAGAGTAATTATTGATAAATAAGGACTTATTGATGTCATCTTGTTTTCTGGCTGTTTTACAGTTCTATTTTTCTTTTATTCTTTTTTTGATGCCTTCCTTTATATATTGATGATTTTCTTCTCTATCTTTTTTGTTTCTATTGAGGAATTTTTCTTTGTGGTTCTCATGAGGTTTACATTATAAAACATAAAACATAAAGTAAAAACATCACAAAACAAATAATATGTATGTATATATATACATATACATATAATTCTGATAACAGTTTAACCTTGATCATATACAAGTGTAATATTCTTTTATTCTCCCTTTTATGTATTGCATTTCAAAATTTATATCTTTTTGTGTATCCACTAAAAACTGGTGAAACTATAACTATTTTTAATTCTTCCTGTCCTTTAACCTTTATTCTAGATTTAAGTAGTTAGCACATTAGTGGGGCATTTTGAATCTGACTACATACTTAACTTTGTCAATGTGTTGTGTATTTTCATATGTTTATATGTTACTAATTAGCATTCTTTTGTTTCAGCTTGAAGAAAACTTTTCAGCATTTCTTATAGGGCAGGTTTAGTGGTGATAAATTCCCTCAGTTTTTGTTTATTAGGGGAAAATCTTTATCATATCTTCAATTCACAAGGACAACTTTACTACTTAAAGTATTCTTAGCTGGCAGTTTCTTACATTTAGTATTTTCAATATGTCATCCCATTTCTCCTGCCCTGTGAGGTATCTGCTGAGAAACCCACTGATAGCCTTATGGGGATTTTCTTGTCTGAGAGAGATTTTTTCTCTCACTTTTAAAATTCTCTCTCTTTAGTTTTAGACAGTTTTGTTATTGTCTTGGAGAAGAATATTTTGGTTGAAATTTTGCTTTATTGAAATATTTGCTTTATGAACTTTGATGTCCAAATCTCTCCCCAGTCTTGGGAATTTCTCCATCATTCTCTCTTTAAATAAGCTTCCCATTCCTTTCTCCCCCTCTTCTTCTTCCAGGAATCCAGTGTGTATATTATATCTTTTCATGATGTTCCATAATTTCCACAGGCTTTCTTGATTCTTCTTCCTTTTTTTTTCTTTTGTTTTGCACTTCTGATTAAATAATTTCAACTGATCTTTCTTCTAGATCACTCTCTCTTCAGCTTATTCAGGTTTGCTGTTGAAGCTCCTATTGAATCTTTACTCAGTCATTATATACTTCGGCTATGAGAGTTCTAGGGTTTGTTTTTTTTTTTTTTTTCTTTTTTTTCCCTTCTCTTTGTTGAACTTCTCATTTTTATTCCTGGTATGATTAAATTGTTTATCTATATTCTCTTGTAGCTTTCTGAGTGTCTGTAGAGCAGTTACTTTGAATTCTTTGTTGAGCAATTATTCGATCACTATTTCTTTGGGACAGTTATTGGAGATTTCCTATATTCTTTTGTTGGAGATATTTCCTGAATCTTCAGGATCCCAGTAGCCTTGCATGGATGTCTATACATTTGAAGATGTGGTCACCTCTTCCAGACTTTATGGACCACTTTTGAAAAAGGGAAGCTTTCACCTGTGAATGGAGCACACTTGATCATGCTGTGATTCTGGGTCTAGTGATGCAGAGTACTAAGTCCTGTGGCACCCAGTGACACAGGGTCCAGGGACCTGTAATGTCTTTTTGGCTCAGGTTACTGGGGTTTACCTTGTCAATGCTTGTATCATCCTTGGGAAGCACCTTATGGGGTCTATAGTTGCTGCAAGTGTTGTTTGGGTCCTAAGTGGCACTTCCAGGACCAACAGTTAGCAGCAAGTTTATGCAGTGTTGGTGGCTAGACCAGGTGGTATGCACACATTTAACTGTAGGGTCCAGCTGCAAGTGCCTATGTAATGGCAGAGATCAGTTGGAGACACACGTGTGATCAAGGCCAGGGTAAGAAGCAAGGGCCAGTGCCAGCTATGGGTCATGGGAAGTTGTAGCGGCTCTGGGTTTGTTTGCTCTCATGGTTTCACAATCTATCTGCAGGTGTGCATACTTCAGTGGAGGCAGTGATGGGCCTTTGGCTAAGAGGCATAGAGACGCACAGCTGGAGGGGTTATCTTCAGGTGCACTGTTGAAGTATTTGTATTTAGAATATACAAAAAAATTATATTAAGGATACATAAAGAACCCTTGAAACAATAAAAAGCAGACAACCCTACAAAAAATGGACAAAATATTTGAATTGAAATTTCATCAAAGAAGAGATGACAAATAAGCACATGTAAAAATGTCCAACTTAGTTTTTCACTGGGAAAATACAAATTATATTCAAAATTAGTACCATTACATCTCTATAAAAATTGGTTAAATTTAAAAAACTAACCATGGTGTGAAGATAGTGTCCCATATACTGTCATTGTAATGTAAAATTGCAATTTCACAGTTTCTTAAGAAGGTAAGCATTCACTTACCATATAATCCACTCATTTCATGATTTACCCAAGAAATAGAATGCTTATGCAACTACAAATCTTTGTATATAAATGTATTTGTAGTAGATAAAATCTGGAAATAACCTCAATATAAATTGACAGTAATTAATAAACAAAGTACTGTATATTTAAATAATAGATTGCTATTGAACAACAAAAAAGAATGAGCTATATAGTTACATGTACCAGTGTGGATGAATTTCAACATTACCCTTGTGAAAAGGAAAGGTTAAAAAGAATAATAACTTTATATTAAATTGTAAAAACTTGTAAACTAATTTATAGTGAGAGAATGCAGATAAATCAGTGGCTGCCTATGTGGGGGAGCAGTAGCATAGTGAGATTATAAAGGAACAAGAGGAAAGTTTTGTGGATGATGGATATATTCATTATTTTGATTGAGGTGATGATTTTATGGATGTATACATATAACAAAACCTATCAATCATAAATTTTAAATATATGTATTTATTATACATCAGAAATACCTCCAAGATGTTAAAGTAACAAAATTTAAATAAATGAGGGTATTCACACTATTTTGTTGTCAAATCTCAGTCACTAGCTAAAACCATTTTATTTACTTACCAAATAAAAAATTTTAAGAATTTTACACTAAATGTAGGAAAGCCACAGATGTCAAACAATCTTTAAATGTTTGCCTAATTGGGGTGTATATTTATCAAATGTTATCCATATGTACAGTTAAAATATTTGCATTTTATTGTTTATAAAGAACTATGATTAAAAAAAAGAAATATCATATATATGAAATATCCAAGATTCCCATCCACTGCTAATGGGAATATAATTGTTCATTTAGAAAAATCATTGGAAAATTTGCTAATGTTTAAAATAGGTATATCCTGTGAATAAGCATTGCTACTCAAAGGGCATATGTCTATTAAGAAGTATGTGTAGTGTACATATGTTGACTAAAAGACATGTAGTAGAATACTCATAAAGCACTATTCTATTCATTATACTCATAAATGCAAGTTACACAAATATTCATAAGGAATAGAATGCATTAATGGTTGGTATTTCTATGCAAAGATATAGCATACAGTGGTGTGAATGAACATTTTGCAACTACAAACAACAATGTGAGTGAATTCCCAAGTTAGGTAATAATGAGAAAAAAAAGGGGGGGGAAGTGTATACAATATAATTCTGTTTACATAAGGTTTAAAATATGAAAAAATTGATTCATGCTTTTAGAAACCAAAGTAGTAATTATCTTTAGGAAGAATAATGACTGGAAGGAGTCGGGTTGGGAGTTCTGAGATACCGATAATATTATGTTTCCTGGATTTGGTGTTGGTAACATGAATGTGTTTAATTTAGAAAATTCTTTAAGCTGTATAATTATGACATACATCCATTTCTGTTTACATGTTATACTTCAGCAAAAATTCACTAAATAAATAATAATAATAGAAGAAATCAAGATATTTATAAACTTTGGAAAGAAATGATGATTAAAAACATCCTGAGGATTCTCTTGGATTCTGGCAGGATCTGTTTTGAGATCTGAATAATTTTTGCTAATTCATTGCTAATATATTTATATATTGTGTACATTTCTGAATCATGTAACACTTTAATTTTTAAGTATAAGAAATAACAGATGTTTGTCTTTCTCTGACTGACTTATTTCATTTAGCATTGTTCTAGTTCCATCCATATCATTGCAAATGGTAAGATTCCATTCTTTTTATGGCTTGAATAATACTCCATTGCAAATATATATATATATATATATACACACACAAATATACGACATCTTTTTTTTTTATTTATCAAGTTTTTTATTTGAGTTCCAGTTAGTTAACATGCAGTATAATATTAGGTTCAGGTGCACATCATTTTTTTTCTCTATATATATTTTTTTAATTTAATTTTTTTTTCAGTGTTCCAAAATTCGCTGTTTATGCACTACACCCAGTGCTCCATGCAATACATGCCCTCCTTAATACTCACCACCAGGTTCACCTAACCCCCTACCCCTCTCCCCTCCAAAACTCAGTTTGTTTCTCAGAGCGCACAGTCTCTCATGCTTCATCTCCCCCTCGGATTTCCCCCAACTCATTTCTCTTCTCCATCTCCCAATGTCTCCCGTGTTATTCCTTATGCTCCACAAGTAGGTGAAACCATATGATAATTGGCTTTCTCTGCTTGACTTATTTCACTCAGCATAATCTCTTCTAGTCCCACCCATATTGATACAAAAATTGGGTATTCATCCTTTCTGATGGAGACATACTACTCCATTGTAAACGTGGACCATATCTTCTTTATCCATTTGTCTGTTGAAGGGAATCTTGGCTCTTTACACATTTTGGTGACTGTGACCATTGCTGCTATGAACATTGAGGTACAGGCGGCCCTTCTTTTCACTACATCTCTATCTTTGGGGTAAATACCCAGTAGTGAAATTGCCTGATGGGTCATAGGGTAACTCTATTTTTAACTTCTTAAGGAATCTCCATACTTTTCCAGAGTGACTGTACCAACTTGCATTCCCCCCAACAGTGTAAGAGTGTTCCCCTTTCTCCACATCCTCTCCAACATGTGTTGTTTCCTGTCCTGTCAATTTTTTTTTCCATTCTAACTGGTGTAAGGTGGTATCTCAATGTGGTTTTGATTTGAATCTCCCTGATGGCTAATGATGATGAACATATTTTCATGTGTCTGTTAACCATTTGTATGTCTTCTTTGGAGAAGTGTCCATTCATGTCTTCTGCCCATATTTTCATGCTATTATCTGTTTTGTGTGTGTTGAGTTTGAAGAGTTCTTTACAGATTTTGGATATCAGCCCTTTGTAGTGTCATTTGCAAATATCTTCTCCCATTCTGTGGGTTGCCTCTTTGTTTTGTTGACTGTTTCCTTTGCTGTGCAGAAGCTTTTGATCTTGATGAAGTCCCCAAAGTTCATTTTCCCTTTTGCTTCCTTTGCCTTTGGAGACATGTCTTGAAAGAAGTTGCTGTGGCTGATGTCGAAGAGGTTACTGCCTATGTTCTCCTCTTTCTCCTCTAGCATTTTGATAGATTCCTGCCTCAAGTTGATGTCTTTTATCCATTTCGAATTTATCTTTGTGTATGGTGTAAGAGAATGGTCGAGTTTCATTCTTCTACACATAGCCATCCAATTTTCCCAAGGTGTACATCTTCTTTATCCATTTATCTACACTGTACATTAACAGATTTTATTTAGATGCATAAAACATGAGTCCTTTAAAGATGATTTTCTCCGAGAAGAGAAACTGACTAGGCAAGGGTGAGGGAAGGGGTTTTCATAGAATATTCCTTTCTAAATTTTTAACTTAAATCCTATTAATGTGTTACTTTTTAAAAACATTGATGTCATAAATATGCTGAATATAGTAAGCAGTACTCAAAACATTTATACAGTTACCACAATAATTAAACTAATATCCATAAAAGACAAATATGAAATGTGATAAAAATGTCATTGTTGTTAGGGGTTATGGGTTTAAATGTCCTTTTATTTTCCTCTGTAAGAGTTGGCAATGTATTAAAATTTCAATTATTTATACAAATATTTATGTAAAAAGATTAAAGTAAAAAATAGTTTTATTTAAATATTTGGTGAAGTGAATATCCACTGATTTCTATGTTTCATTTCTAGATATAATTTTTATTAAAGAAGACTCCAATGCACAGCAGAACAACTGGCTTATTCTGAGTTTCTACATTGTTCTGCCCTTTATCATAATATTCACCATTATGATCATGAAACGAAATGAAATGAGAAAATCATGCAACAGAGAGAATGCAGAATATGAAGGGTAAATATGACTATGCAAATAATTTATTATCTTAATTTTTACTGCTCATCAACCAGTGAAATACATTCATAGTTCTATAATGCTTAGTGATATTCATTCTTAAGTATGCACTATTTTTACAATTTTATTTTCCAATAGATTGTTGCTAGCATATTGCAGCAAGTCAGAATTGTGGCTATTCTAGAATTGTTTTCCTCATGAGTATTTATAGTGTTTAGATGTTGCTATTCTTACATTTGTCATTCTTCTCTTCTGGTGACCAAACTGTTGATTCATTGAAAGTAAGAAACCCTCATTTAAATCCTTAAATGTAACATCACAAATGACGATTTCAGTTTCAAAGTAGTAATGGGTTTTTTTTTTTTTGAAGTCTATATTACTGGTCTATTTTATGAAGATATTTTATCTATACACACCTTGTTTGTAATATTGTTCAGGGAAGTGATGGATCATACACACTGAAAGAGAAAGTGACTTAATTGACCTATCATAATTCTCTGCAGAGAGAAAAAGAAAGAAATCAATGAAAGGCATCACAGGTAATGAAATTGAGGGGATCTGTGTAATGTGCATGCTCAACGCATCTCCACAATCCAAAAATTTCTACTGCCCAGACTCAATAAATATCCCTTTATAAACTGTTTTAGAAGGCCTGGGATATATATCTTTAGGTCTTTCATCTTGTGTATTCTATAAATAATATATACTTGGAACCGTTGAAAACATTATTTTAACCCGCTAGAAATAAAAGTATTTCATCTTATAAATAAATATTCATTTCTGTTATGTATTATCTTCTTAATTAATTTTATAAAGGACTTTGAATTTCAACTAAGTTTGGAATATCTAGCATAGAACCATCTATCCTGGAACCATCAGGTATTCCCTTAGGATGGCAACCCCTTATTTTCAGAGTTGCCTTAATCAACTTATTGATATCTTATGCTACAGGTAAGAAAATCTTGGCTCTGGAATACAATCATCTCGACCTTGAGTAAACAATGTATGTAAGAGAGTTTAATTACCTGGATTTTCTTTCTTATTTCTTCACTTATTTCCAAAGAAACTTTTTATCCACCTTTTTGTTATATTTTGGATGGCCTCTGCAAGAATGCCCTTTCATTCCTTGCTCTCCATGACACACTCAGTCTTTGATTTGAGTGAAATTAATGCAAAATTAATAGGTAAAATATTGGATCTTCTAACAAAATATGGTAATCTGGATCACTTGTCTTAATAAAAATAGTCATTGAAATCAATAAAATAACATACTACTAAAATGTTCTATTAAGTTAAACCCTGAAAAAAACTAGAAGACAGCATAGTGGTTATCAAAACATGAAGAAAGCTCCAGTAAGACTGGCAAAGTTAAGGAAGAATACTTGGAATAGCCATAGTATTTCTGGGGGCTTAAACAACTGGGAATGAAGGATGACATGTAAACTGTGCTGGGAAGCCAATTCAAACCCAAATCTAAGACCAAGATTTCACAACAAGAAGGGATTCAATTTTATTCTATGTGAGATAGGAATGATGATAGTGTTTCTTCTATACATATTTTAATTACTAGTAAGACTGCCAATCTTTATTTTCTTCTGGGCCATACTGTTTTTCTGTACACAGAAATTACTTGTCATATCATTTGACTTCTTCCCCCCATTTGTTTATATTTTATCTTTAAGGAAGTTATTTACACACATATACATACATATAGTTTACTCATGCTTTTTTAAAGATTTTATTTATTTATTTATTTGAGAGAGAGAGAGAGAGCACAAGTGGGGTTAGAGGCAGAGAGAGAAGCAGGCTCCATCCTGGAACTCTGGGATCATGACCTGAGCTGATGCTTCACTGACTGAGCCACCCAGGTGCCCTTACTAATGCTTTTTTATTCATACATGAATATTTCCCTGGATTCTTACTGAATTTATAAAGTATTTAGAGAAACTGATAGCTTTAAGGATTGTTTATGTTTATCCTGGAATGTGTAAAACAGGAATAAGTTCAAAAATATCAAATGATTTTTCATCACATAAAGGCATAATTGTTGATTTGCATTGATACATTGAATATGTGTGTGAGCTGTTGAAAACCTACAGGAAGCACACAACACAGTATGTGCAACTTTAGAAACATCAAAGTGGACACTCATATCCCCTCCAACAATTTAAAATGTAAGATATCACCAGTAACAATATCCAGTTCTGGGGTCTCTTTATAGGAAGAGTTTTAATATTATTTTGATGCCTTTATTTGTTATAATCTATTCATATTTCATGTTCTTTCTTGAGTCAACTTTGGAAATTTGTGTCTTCTAGGAATATTATTTCATCAAAATATATTTTGCTACATAAAGTTGTTCATAGTATATTTTCTTGAAATTATATTTAATTTCTGTAGGACAGTAGTAAATTCTTGTATTTCATATTTGATTTTGTGCCTAACCTCTTTTTTTCTCCTTAAATCTAGCTAAAGCTTCCTTAATCTTTACACTCACCACTGCCTCTGCACTGTTTTTGATGGAATTACCAAAACTCTGAGTTGTCAAAACTGACCAGTGTTTTAAAAAAAGATTTTATTTATTTATTTGACACAGAAAGAGAGATCACAAGTAGGCAGAGAGGGAGGTCGGGGTGGGGGGGAAGCAGGCTCCCTGCTGAGCAGAGAGCCTGATGCTGGGCTCAATCCCAGGACCCTGAGATCATGATCTGAGCCAAAGGCAGAGGATTAACCCACTGAGCCACCCAGGCGTCCCCTGACCAGCATTTTCTTTAATATTTCGCTTGTTTTGTCAGAATATTTCACTCTGTTGACTATTCTCTGCTTTCCTGAAATTCTTTTCTTAATTGCAAAGCAGGTCTACTAGCAACAGGTTCCCTCAGTTGTTAATTTTCCGTTTGTTCTGCCTTTTACTTGTAGTTATTTGGGATGACTAAGTGACAGATTTATTACATGCCAAAATAAAAACTGAAAGTTTCTATATACTGTTTTTTATAGTCAGGGACCATAATGCTTTCAGTTTTCTTCTTCTTTCTCCTGATTGTTTTGGCTATATGGGGTCTTTTGTTGTTCTATACATATTGTAGAATACTTTGATGTATTTCCATGAAAAATGCCATTGAAATTTTGATAGGGATAACATTGGATCTCTGGATCATTTGGGGTTACATAAAAATATTAATAATAAATTTTCCAGTGCATGATAATAGATTATCTTTTTTTTCTATCATCAATGTTTTATAGTTTCCATGTATAAGTCTTTTACTTCCACAGCTGAATTTATTTTCTAGATATTTTATTATTTTTTTCTCTTAACTTTTTTATTTATTATTTTTTACAGTTTTTTTTAATTTTTAAATTTTTAAATAAACATATGATGTATTTTTATACCCAGGGGTACAGGTCTGTGAATCGCCAGGTTTACACATTTCACAGAACTCATAGCACATACCCTCCCCAATGTCCATATCCACACCACACTCTCCCATCCCTCCTCCACCCAGCAACCCGCAGTCTGTTTTTTGAGATTGAGTCTTTTATAGTTTGTATCCCTCCCTATCCCATCTTCTTTAATTTTTTCTTTTCCTACCCCCCCTGCATTGCATCTCCACTTCCTCATATCAGAGAGATCATATGATAGTTGTCTTTCTCTGATTGACGTATTTCACTAAGCATAATACCCTCTAGTTCCATCCACATCGTTGCAAATGGCAAGATTTCATTTCTTTTGATGGCTACATAGTATTCCATTGTATCTATATACCACATCTTCTTTATCCACTCGTCTGTTGATAAAGATTAAGGAAGCTTTAGCTAGATTTAAGGAGAAAAAAAGAGGTTAGACACAAAATGACATCTAGGTTCTTTCCATAGTTTGGCTATTGTGGACATTGCTGCTATAAATATTCGGGTACATGTGCCCCTTCAGAGCACCATGTTTGTATCTTTAGGATATATACCCAGTAGTGCAATTGCTGGGTCATAGGGTAGCTCTATTTTCAGTTTTTTGAGGAACCTCCACACTGTTTTCCAGAGTGGTTGCACCAGATTGCATTCCCACCAACAGTGTAGGAGGGTGCCCCTCTCTCAGCATCCTCACCAGCATCTGTCATTTCCTGACTTGTTAATTTTAGCCATTCTGACTGGTGTGAGGTGTTATCTCATGGTGGTTTTGATTTGTATTTCCCTGATGCTGAGTGATGTGGAGCATTTTTTCATGTGTCTTTTGGCCATCTGGATGTCTTCTTTGCAGAAATGTCTGTTCATGTCCTCTGCCCATTTCTTGATTGGATTATTTGTTCTTTGGGTGTTGAGTTTGATAAGCTCTTTATAGATTTTGGATACTAGCCTCTTATCTGATATGTCATTTGCAAATATCTTCTCCCATTCTGTCAGTTGTCTTTTGGTTTTGTTAACTGTTTCCTTTGCTGTGCAAAAGCTTTTGATCTTGATGAAATCCCAATTGTTCATTTTTGCCCTTGCTTCTCTTGCCTTTGGCGATGTTCCTAGGAAGAAGTTGTTGTGGTTGAGGTCAAAGAGGTTGCTGCCTGTGTTCTCCTCAAGGATTTTGATGGATTCCTTTCTCACATTGAGGTCCTTTGTCCATTTTGAGTCTATTTTCATGTGTGGTGTAAGGAAATAGTCCAATTTCATTTTTCTGCATGTGGCTGTCCAATTTTCCTAGCACCATTTGTTGAAGAGACTGTCTTTTTTCCATTGGACATTCCTTCCTGCTTTGTCGAAGATTAGTTGACCATAGAGTTGAGGGTCTATTGCTGGGCTCTCTATTCCATTCCATTGATCTATGTGTCTGTTTTTGTGCCAGTACCATACTGTCTTGATGATGACAGCTTTGTCATCATCATTGTCAAGGTCTGATGACAGACCTTGAAGTCTGGAGTTGTGATGCCACCGACTTTGGCTTTCTTTTTCAATATTCCTTTGGCTATTCGAGGTCTTTTCTGGTTCCATACAAATTTGATAATTATTTGTTCCATTCCTTTGAAAAAAATGGATGGGATTTTGATAGGGATTGCATTAAATGTGTAGATTGCTTTAGGTAGCATAGACATTTTCACAATATTTGTTCTTCCAATCCAGGAGCATGGAACCTTTTTCCATTTCTTTGTGTCTTCCTCAATTTCTTTCATGAGTACTTTATAGTTTTCTGAGTGTAGATTCTTTGCCTCTTTGGTTAGGTGTATTCCTAGGTATCTTATGGTTTTGGGTGCAATTGTAAATGGGATTGACTCCTTTATTTCTCTTTCTTCTGTCTTGTTGTCAGTGTAAAGGAATGCGACTGATTTCTGTGCATTGACTTGATATCCTGACACTTTACTGAATTCCTGTACAAGTTCTAGCAGTTTTGGAGTGAAGCCTTTTGGGTTTTCCACATATAGTATCATATCATCTGCAAAGAGTGATAGTTTGACTTCTTCCTTGCCAATTTGGATGCTTTTAATTTCTTTTTGTTGTCTGATTGCTGAAGCTAGGACTTCTAGTACTATGTTGAATAGCAGTGGTGATAATGGACATCCCTGCATGTTCCTGACCTTAGTAGAAAAGCTTTCAGTTTTTCTCCATTGAGAATGATGTTTGCAGTGGGTTTTTCATGGATGGCTTTGATAATATTGAGGTATGTGCCCTCTATCCCTACACTTTGAAGAGTTTAAATCAGGAAGGGATGCTGCACTTTGTCAAATGCTTTTTCAGCATCTATTGAGAGTATCACATGATTCTTGTTCTTTCTTTTATTAGTGTATTGTATCACATTGATGGATTTGTGGATGTTGAACCAACCTTGCAGCCCTGGAGTAAATCCCACTTGGTCGTGGTGAATAATCCTTTTAATATACTGTTGGATCCTATTGGCCAGTATTTTGGTGAGAATTTTCGCATCTGTGTTCATCAAGGATATTGGTCTATAATTTTCTTTTTTGATGGGATCCTTGTCTGGGTTTTGGGATCAAGGTGATGCTGGCCTCATAAAATGAGTTTGGAAGTTTTCCTTCCATTTCTATTTTTTGGAACAGTTTCAGGAGAATAGGAATTAATTCTTCTTTACATGTTTGGTAGAATTCCCCTGGGAAGCCGTCTGGTCCTGGACTTTTGTTTCTTTCGAGATTTTTGATGACTGTTTCAATCTCCTTACTGGTTACCGGTCTGTTCAGGTTTTCTATTTCTTCCTGGTTCAGTTTTGGTAGTTTATATGTCTCTAGAAATGTATCCATTTCTTCCAGATTGTTGAATTTGTTGGCATAGAGTTGTTCATAGTATGTTCTTATAATTCTTTGTATTTCTTTGGTGTTGGTTGTGATCTCTCCTCTTTCATTCATGATTTTATTTATTTGGGTCCTTTCTCTTTTCTTTTTGATAAGTCTGGCCAGGGGTTTGTCAATCTTATTAATTCTTTCAAAGAACCAGCTTCTAGTTTCGTTGATTTGTTCTATTGTTTTTTTGGTTTCTATTTCATTGATTTTTGCTCTGATCTTTATATTTCTTTATATTTTTTTATCTTTAAAAATCTTTTTTTTATATATTTTTATATATAAAATCTTTATATTTATATTTTTATATTTTTATATATATTTTTATATATAAATTTATATTTATATATAATAAATATATTTATATTTATATAAATCTTTATATTTCTCTTTATATTTCTTTATATTTTTATATAAATATCTTTATATTTCTCTTCTCCTGCTGGGTTTAGGCTTTCTTTGTTTTTCTTTCTCCAGCTCCTTTAGGTGTAGGGTTAGGTTGTGTATTTGAGACCTTTCTTGTTTCTTGAGAAAGGCTTGTATCGCTATATATCTTCCTCTCAGGACTGCCTTTGTTGTGTCCCACAGATTTTGAACGGTTGTGTTTTCATTATCATTTGTTTCCATATATTTTTTTCAATTCTTCTTTAATTTCCTGGTTGGCCCATTCATTTTTTAGAAGGATGCTGTTTAGTCTCCATGTATTTGGGTTCTTTCCAAATTTTCTCTTGTGATTGAGTTCTAGCTTCAGAGCATTGTGTTCTGAAAATATGCAGGGAATGATCCCAAGCTTTTGATACCGGTTGAGATCTGATTTATGACCCAGGATGTGGTCTATTCTGGAGAATGTTCCATGTGCACTAGAGAAGAATGTGTATTCTGTTATTTTGGGATGGAATGTTCTGAATATATCTGTGATGTGCATCTGGTCCAGTGTGTCATCTAAGGCCTTTATTTCCTTGTTGACCTTTTGCTTAGATGATCTGTCCATTTCAGTGAGGGGAGTGTTAAAATTCCCTACTATTATTGTCTTATTGTCAATGTATTTTTCTGATTTTGTTATTAATTGGTTTATATAGTTGGCTGCTCCCATGTTAGGGGCATAGATATTTAAGATTGTTAGGTCTTCTTGTTGGACAGACCCTTTGAGTATGATATAGTGTCCTTCCTCATCTCTGATTATAGTCTTTGGCTTAAGATCTAATTGATCTGATATAAGGATTGCCACCCCAGCTTTCTTCTGATGTCCATTAGCATGGTACATTGTTTTCCACCCCCTCACTTTAAATCTGGAGGTGTCTTTGGGTCTACAATGAGTTTCTTGTGGGCAGTATATTGATGGATTTTGGTTTTTTCTCCATTCTGATACCCTGTGACTTTTGATTGGGCATTTAGCCCATTAACACTCAGGGTAACCATTGAGAGATATGAATTTAGTGCCATTGTATTGCCTGTAAGGTGACTGTTACTGTGTATTGTCTCTGTTTCTTTCTGATCTACTCCTTTTAGGGTCTCTCATTGCTTAGAGGACCCCTTTCAATATTTCCTGTAGAGCTGGTTTGGTGTTTGCAAATTCTTTCAGCTTTTGTTTGTCCTGGAGCCTTTTTATCTCTCCTTCTATTTTCAATGATAGCCTAGCTGGATATAGTATTCTTGGCTGCATATTTTTCTCGTTTAGTGCTCTGAATATATCATGCCAGTTCTTTCTGGCCTGCCAGGTCTCTGTGGATAAGTCTGCTGCCAATCTAATGTTTTTAACCCTTGTATGTTACAGACTTCTTTTCCCAGGCTGCTTTCAGGATTTTCTCTTTGTCGCTAAGACTTGTAAATTTTACTATCAGGAGACAGTGTGTGGACCTATTTTTATTGATTTTGAGGGGCGTTCTTAGCATCTCCTGGATTTTGATGTTTGTTCCCTTTGCCATGTTAGGGAAATTCTCTACAATAATTGTGTCCAATATACCTTCTGCTCCCATCTCTCTTTCTTCTTCTTCTGGAATCCCAATTATTCTAACGTTGTGTCATCTTATGGTGTCACTTATCTCTCGAATTCTCTCCTCGTGGTCCAGTAGTTATTTGTCTCTCTCTCTCTCTCTCTTTTTTTTTAAAGATTTTATTTATTTATTTGACAGAGAGAGAGACAGAGATCACAAGCAGGCAGAGAGGCATGCAGGGGGGTGGGGGAAGCAGGCTCCCTGCTGAGCAGAGAGCCCAATGCGTTGCTCGATCCCAGGACCCTGAGACCATGACCTGAGCCGAAGGCAGTGGCTTAACCCACTGAGCCACCCAGGTGCCCCTATTTGTCCCTCTTTTGCTCAGCTTCTTTATTCTCTGTTATTTGGTCTTCTATGTCACTAATTCTTTCTTCTGCCTCATTTATCCTAGCAGTAAGAGCTTCCATTTTTGATTGCACCTCATTAATAGCTTTTCTGATTTCAACTTTGTTACATTTTAGTTCTTTTATTTCTCCAGAAAGGGCTTTTATCTCTCTGGAGAGTGTTTCTCTAATATCTTCTATGTCTTTTTCGAGCCCGGCTAGAACATTGAGAATCGTCATTCTGAACTCTAGATCTGTCATATTACCAATGTCATTATTGATTAGGTCTCTAGCCTTTGGTACAGCCTCTTGTCCTTTTTTTTTTTTTTTTGTGGTGAGTTTTTCCACCTTTTCATTTTGTCCAGATAACATTTGCTTTCTCCTCCTCTGGAATTCCGCTGTTCTCCTTGGTGAATGAAGTTGGTCTTGACTGGGTTCTTGTTGATCTTCTGGGGGAGGGACCTGTTGTAGTGATTCTCAAGTGTCTTTGCCGGAGGTGGAATTGCCCCGCCCTTATCGGGGGCCAGCTAAGTAACCCGCTCGGGTTTGCTTTCAGGAGCTTTTGTTCCCTGAACATTTTCCACAGAGTTCCAGAGGATGGGAATGGAAATGGCGGCCTCCCAATCTCCGACCCGGGGGACCTGAGAGCTTGGGTTCCTGCTCCTCAGTGCACCCTCAGAGAAAAGCACCCAATCGCTCCAATCTCCCTGGCCTCTGGTCGTGCTTGGAGAAAAGCGCGCAATTGCTCATGCTTGGAGAAAAGCTCTCAGTCACTTCTGTCCCCTGGCCTCCAGCTGTGCACTTGGAGAAAAGTGTTCAGTCACTCTCTCTGGCCTCCAGCTGTACTCCAAGCTCACCCAGCCTCTGCCCGTTTCAAGGTAACCCCGAGTTGAGAGCTCATTCCTCGGCTCTATCTCTGTAGCCAGCTTCCCTGCTCTAATACCTGTGAGCTCTGTGACACTCAGACACCCCCGGTTCTTCTGTGACCCCACGGGTCCTGGGGTTATTCTGACCCCACGTGGGCTTCCTCCCAGTTTTGCCTCTGGAGTAATGTCCCTCAGTAGAGCAGACTTTTAAAAGTCCTGATTTTGTGTTCCATTGCTCTGCCACTTGCTGGGAGCCAGCCCCTCCCCCCAAGGTCTCTCTGCCCATTGCTTTGGATTCACTTCTCCACAGGTCCTACTTTTCAGAAAGTGATCAATTTTCTGTTTCTAGAATTGTGCTCTCCAATTTCCTCTCCAATTTCCCGTTGGATTTGTAGGTGTCCACAATGCTTAGATAAGCTACCTAGCTTTTCTCCTGCTACCTGATGTTTTAGCCTGCTACTTCTCCGCCATCTTGACTCCTCCCCCTATTTTATTATTTTTGATGTAATTTAAATAGCATTGCTTTCTTTCTGATAGGTAATTATTAATGTAAAAAATGCAGATGATTTTGTACATTGATTTTTCATCCTGCAGCTTATTTAATTTGCTTATTAGTTCTAACAATTTTTTGGTGAAGTCTTTAGGGTTTGCCATATATAATATGTCATCTGCAAAGTGACAGCTTTGCTTCATCCTTTCCAATTAGATACATTTGTATCTTTTCTTGAATAATTGCTCTGACTAGGATTTTAATCCTATGTTGAATAACAGTGATGGGAGTGGGCATCCTTGTCTTATTTATGATCTTAGAGAGCAGCTCAGCTTTTTCACTGTTCAGCATGGTGTTAGCTGTGCGTTTATCATATTTGGACTTCAATATGTTGAGGTATATTCCCTCTATACCTGTTTTATTGAGAGTTTTTTCATAAATTGGTATTAACTTTTGTCATGTTTCTGCATCTAGAAAGATGATGATATAATTTTTATCACTCATTTTGTTAATGGAATGTGTCATATTGGTTGGTTTGCAATTGTTGAAACATCTTTGCATCCCAGAAATAGATACTATTTTGATTATGGTATGTGATCCTTTTAATGTATTATTGAATTCAGTATGCTAATGTTTTGATGAGAATGTTTTGCATATATGTTCATCAGGGATATTGACCTATAATACCCTTCTATTGTGGCATACTTGTCTGGTTTGAGTATCAGGGAAATGCTGGCCTCATAAAATGAGTTTGGATGTTTCCTTCTGTTTGTTTGGTTTGGTTTGGTTTGGCTGAGTTTGGTAAGGACTGGTTTTAAATCTTTGAATGTTTCAAAGTAATCACCAGTGAAGCCAACTGGTCCTAGAATTCCATTTGTTGAGTGGTTTTTGGTTACTCTTTCAATTTCCTTACTAGCAATCTTTCTAGTCAGATTTTCTATTTCTTAAGAATCAGGCTTGGTAGCTTGGTTCTTAGAATTTATTCATTTCTTCTAGGTTGTAAAATTTTTGTTATATAATTATTCATGGTAGTTTTATGATTCTTTGTGTTTCTTTTTTAAAAATGTATTTATCTTAAAGAGAGAGAGAAAAGAGAGAGAGAGAGAAGGGGAAGTCGTAGAGGAAGAGGGAGAGAAAGGATCTCAAGCAGATTCCCTACCGAGTGTGCAGCCTGATGAGGGGCTTGATCCCACAACCCTGAGTTCATGACCTAAGCTGAAATCAAGACTTAGCCACTTAACCAACTAAGCCACCCAGGCGTGCCAATTTCTTGCATTTCTGACATCCGTTATACCTTCTATTTCATTTCTTTTTTTTTTTTAACTCTTCTCTCTTTTTTCCTCAGTGAGTGTAGCATACTTTGTTAGTTGTGTTTCTTTTTAGAGAACCAGCTTTAAGTTTTATTGATTTTTTTCTATTGTCTTTTTAGTCTCCAATTCATTTATTTTATTACTATCTTTTTTATCTCATTGTTTCTACTAACTTTGGATTTGTTCATTCTTTTTTAGTTCCTTGAGGTGTAAAGCTATGCTGTTTACTTGAGATTTTTCTTGTTTCTTGATGTAGGCATATATTGCTATGAAATTCCCACTTAGAAGTGCTTTTGTTGCATCCCATAAAATTGGTAAGTCGTATTTCCATTTTTATATGCTCAGGTATTACTTTAATTATCTCTTGATTTTTTTTCTTTGACCCATTGATTGTTCAGCAGTATATTATTTACTCTCCACATATTTGTGAAATTTCCAGTTTTCTTTTTGTAATTGTTTTCTAGTTTTATGCCATTGTGATCAGAAAAGATGCTTGACATTACTTCATTCTTCAAATGTATTAAGACATTTTTGTAGCTTAATATATCATCTCTCCTAGAGAGGTAGGATTAGATCTATCTTATCCAGATATCTATAGCTTAATTTATGCTGTAACATAGGCCTACACTAAGGTTCCATATATGCTTGAGAAAAATATGTATCCAATTTCTCTTGGATAGAATGTTTTGTATGTATCTGTTAAGTCCATCTGGTCTAATATATCATTTAAGGCAAAGGTTTCCTTAATGGTTTTTCTGTCTAGATGATCTTTCCTTTGATTTAAGTGGGGTACTAAAGTCTCCTACTATTGTATTGCTCTATCTCCTGGTAGGTCTGTTAATATTTGCTTTATATATTCAGGTGCATTACAATTGTTATATTCTCCTTGGACTGACCCCTTTATCATTATGCCTTCTTTGTCTCTATTACAGTCTTTGTTTTAAGGTCTCTTTTGTATACCCCAGCTTTATTTTGTTATATTGTTATTCTATATTTGATAAGACATTATTACAATACTTTCCTTTCCTTTTTTTATGGTTTTGTTTAATTCATGGAACAGCTGCTTTATTTATGACAGCTGCTTTAAAGTTTTTTCCTTCTAAATCTGACAACTATGATTTCTCAGGCAATTTGTTCCCTGCTTCTTTCCCTGGGTGTAGGTCACAATTTCCTCTTTCTTTGCAGTTTATAACATTTTTATTAGAAACTGGAAATTTTAGATAATACATTAATACAGTAGCAATTCTGGATACTTATGCCCACCCACTACACACCACACAAGACTCCTTGTTGTTGTTTGATTTTTTGTTTAATGACTTAACTGGAATATTTCATTGAAATAAATTTTCCCTATAATATGATGCCTCCATATTGCTCCTCAGATATCACAAATTGCCCTATTGTCTGATCCAATATATCCAATTGCCTTTACAAGAGTAGCCTTAATACACAATATCCTAATCTGTGAATCAAGGTCATTCAATGCATAAATCATTACACAATTTATGGTAAATCCATACTACCACATACTACACAATAATAAAAGAAAACAAAGTATTGATAGAAACAATTTTGAGGACACAAAGGGAACTATGCTAAGTGAAACAAAGCCCTTTTCAAAAGTTTATTTACACTATGATTCCAATTATATAAAGTTCTTGCCACATTAAAAATTACAGGTTTGGAGAATACAGTAGTAGTTGTCAAGAGTTAGGGATAATGGGGAGAGTGGGTGAGTATGTCTATAAAAGGGTAGCAACAAGAACTTTTTTTGATGGTATAGTTCTGTATCTTGATGTGATTATAGTTATATGAAACTACACATGTGATCAGGTTGCATAAATCTACACACACACAAATACATGTGTAAATGGTACACCCCAAGCAATTTCTGTGGATTGTATTACTGTCAGTTATCTTGCTTTCATATTATAGTTAGGCAACATATTAATATGGGAGAACTGGATAAAAAGTACATGAAACCTTTCTGTACATGCCTTTGCAATTTTCTATGAATATAAATTTACTTAAAAATAAAAGTTTAAAAAATTGGATCATGGGTATGAATTTAATAAGTTGAATTATGCAACTTTCCGAAGAAAACACAAATACTCTGTGGATCTAGGATTATAACAAGAGTTATTTTACATGAGAACAAATCATGAGGGGCACCTGAGTTTCTCAGTGGGTTAAGCATCTGCCTTTTGCTTGAATCTTGATCCCATTGTCTCCATACTCAGCAGAGAGAGTCTGCTTCTCCTTTTCCCTACCCCCATCTCCCCTGCTGATGTTCTCTCTCTCTCTCTCTCACTCATTCTCTCTCTCTCAAGTTAATAAATCTTAAAAAGTAGAAGAGGAAGAAGAAGGAGGAGGAGGAGGAGGGAAACAAATAATGATCCACAAGGAAAATTTGTATGTGGTCAAAATTAGAGATATCTGATCTAAAAAAAAAAAAAAATACCTTGTTAAGAAGGCAAAAAGACAAGCTTCAGTCTGATGGAATATATTTATATAACATATATTACCATATATCCCAGTGTATAGACCATATATCCAACAAAAATTTTTTATCTGTAATATATTTTAAAAGTTCAGAATCAACAATTGAAAAGAAATTTCATTAGCAAAGGGCAAAGACATGAACCGAGATTTGACCAAAGAATGTATAGAGATGGCATGCAAGCACATTAAGTGATGCTTGACATAATTAGTCATTGGAGTAATGCAAATTAAAACCATAATGAGATATCACACTTTTCCCAACAGATTGACTAAGATTAAAAAAATAATAATAATAGTCAGTACTAATGAAGATGCATAAAATTAGATCACTCATACATTGCTGGAGGAAACACAAAACATATAGCTACTATGACATATAACTTATCAGCCTTATTATAAAACCTGACAATTTTACTCTTGGGTATTTATCCTAGAGAGAACTTTTACATTTATGCAAAAAAAAACCTGTAAATGAACATCCATAGCAAAGTTATTTTTAATAGCTAAAAACTAAAAATTATCCAAATAATCTTTTGATGGATGACTCATTTAACAAACTATGGAACACTTATACCATGGGTATTACTCAGGAATAGCAAGAAATTATTAATACATGGCACAGTTTTGGTGGATCTCAAGGGAATTACATGAAAGAAAAAAACCAAAGCTCAAGAGCTACTATATGATGTCATTTATATAAAGTACTTGCATTACAGTTATAGAAATGAAGACCAATTAGTAGTTACCAGGGATTAAGAACTGGGAGTAAGGCAGATAGGTGTACTATGTAGAGGTTGTATGCTTTTTGTTGTTCTTGTTTGTTTGTTTGTTTTTGTGGTTGTGGAACAATTCTGTATTTTGATTTTGGTGTTGAACACACTAATCTATACATGTAATAAGATAGGATACACTTTTACACATATAAATGTGTCAGTTCATGTAAACAATGATGAAATCCAAATCAACCCTGCAGATTATACCAATGTTGATTTCCTGCTTTTGACAATGTAATTAATCATGCAAGTGTTTACCATGAGCAAAAACCAAGTGAAGGGTATACACATGAACACTCCCAGTAAAAATTTTTAAACTTCCTATAGATGTAGAATTATTTCAAAAAATTAAGTAAAATTAACTTTGGCTCCTAAAAAGCGTATTAAATGATTCCCAAGAATCTAGAAAAGAGAATAAAGAAAATGACAATAATAATATATACCAAGGTATTAAATTGAAAACCAACTTTATCAAGTCAATAAATTTAAGTAGTCTAAGTACTTCAATTTTTTAAAAAAGCAGAAAATGTAAAATTGGATAAAAATCAAGAGAAACATATACTATCAACAAGAAATCCACTTTCAATCTAAAGAAACAAATGGGTTAAAAGTAAAAGATGTACCATGCTAACACCAACACAAAGAAAGCTAAAGTGACTATATCTCTATCAAAGTAGCCTAAAGAAGAAATGTTATTTTATGCCAAAAGCATAATTTGATCATTACAATTATAATAAAAGGATCAAGTCTTTAAGAGCACACAAAATTCTTTCAGTTCTGACAGCCTTTGCTCTGTGTATTTAAAGCTGTTATTAGCTGCATAAGAGAAAAAGCCACAAATATCATTAGAAGTTTCAACATCTCTCTCTCTCTCTCAATATAAATAGATTTAAAAACAGTAAGAATAAAATAGAAATGAAAAATACTAATTAGCTGCATGATCTTTCAGAAGACCTCACTACAACAGCAGAAATCACATTTGTTTCAAACACACCTGAAACATTTCACAAGTTTGGTCAAATGTGAGCATGAAAAAGTAACAATGAATTCAAGCAAATTCATATCATGAAAAATATGTAGTCTGAACAAATAGAATTATATTTGTTGTCAATAACAGTAAAAAATCTTAAAATGGTTTGGAAAGCACACATTTTTTTAAAGCACACATGTTTTTAAGTAATTCACTAATCAAAGAAAAAAATCAACAAGGAAATTGAACATATTTGAACACAAATTGAAAAAAATGATAAAATTTGTCAGATATATACAAAGCAGTACTTTAAGGGAAAAGTTACACTCTTAATTATTTATATCAGAAAGTAAGAAATTTTAAATCAATTACATAAGCTTCCAAACAAAGAAACTAGAGAAGGAAGAGCAACCCTGTATAAAAAAGAAATGAAATTATGAAGTTTAGAAAATAGCAATAACAAAATGGAAAACAGGAAAAAAAATTATGAAACCAGTGAAACAAAAATTGTTTTTTGGGTAACATCAAAAAAGTACTAACTGTGTAGCCACAAGGTAGGAATGAGAGAGAATATATAACAAGTACAAATATCTAGAATGAGAGAAGATCCCTCATTACTGATCTTATAGAGAATGAAAAAATATTGAGGAAATTTTTTTTTTACTTTCATATATATTTTTTATTAGTAATGACAGGTTTTCCCCATTGCTTTGTTGTTGTTTTTTTTTTAATTTTTATTTTTTCAGTGTTCCGGGATTCATTCATTGCTTATACACCATACCCATTGCTTCATGCAATATGTGCCCTCCTTAATACCCACCACCAGGCTCACCTAAACCCCTACTCCCCTCCCCCCAAAACCCTCAGTTTGTTTCTCAGAGTCCACAGTCTCTCATGGTTTATCTCCCCTCTGATTTCCCCCAATTCACTTTTCCTTTCCTTTTCCTAATGTCCTCCATGTTATTTCTTATGTTCCACAAGTTAGTGAAACCAGAGGATAATTGACTCTCTCTGCCTGACTTATTTCACTCAGCATAGTCTACTCCAGTCCCATCTATGTATCAACATGGACCCAACAAAGTTGGGTATTCATCCTTTCTGATGGCTGTGTAATACTCCATTGTATATATGGACCATATCTTCTTTATCTGTTTGTCTGTTGAAGGGCATCTTGGCTCTTTCCACAGGTTGGCAATTGTGGCCATTGCTTCTATGAACACTGGGGTACATATGGCTCTTGTTTTCACTACATCTGTATCTTTGGGATAAATACCTAGTAGTGCAATTGCCTGATGGGTCATAGGGTAACTCTATTTTTAATTTCTTAAGGAATCTCCACACTGTTTTCCAAAGTGGCTGCAACAACTTGCATTCTCCCCAACAGTGTAATAGCATTCCCCTTTCTCCACATTCTCTCCAACACGTGTTGTTTCCTTCCTGTCAATTTTTTCCATTCTAACTGGTGTAAGGTGGTATCTCAATGTGGTTTTGATTTGAATCTCCCTGATGGCTAACGATGATGAACATATTTTCATGTGTCTGTTAACCATTTGTATGTCTTCTTTGGAGAAGTGTCTGTTCATGTCTTCTGCCCATTTTTTGATGTGATTATCTGTTTTGAGTTTGAAGAGTTCTTTATAGATTTTGGATATCAGCCCTTTGTCTGTAGTGTCATTTGCAAATATCTTCTCCCATTCCGTGGGTTGCCTCTTTGTTCTGTTGACTGTTTCCTTTGCTGTGCAGAAGCTTTTGATCTTGATGAAGTCCCATAAGTTCATTTTCCCTTTTGTTTCCTTTGTCTTTGGAGACATGTCTTGAAAGAAGTTGCTGTGGCTAATGTCGAAGAAGTTACTGCCTATGTTCTCCTCTAGGATTCTGATGGATTACTACCTCACGTTGAGGTCTTTTATCTATTTCAAGTTTATCTTTGTGTATGGTGTAAGAGAATGGTCGAGTTTCATTCTTCTATACATAGTTGTCCAATTTTCCCAGCACCATTTATTGAAGAGACTGCCTTTTTTCCACTGTATATTTTTTCCTGCTTTGCCAAAGATTAGTTGACCATAGAGTTGTGAGTCCATATCTGGACTCTCTACTCTGTTTCCCTGGTCTATGTGTCATTTTGTATCAGTACCATGCTGTCTTAGTGATCACAGCTTTGTAGTAAAGCTTGAAATCCGGCAACGTGATGCTCCCAGCTTTGTTTTTCTTTTTCAACATTTCCTTAGCAATTCAGGGTCTTTTCTGGTTCCATGCAAAATTTAGGATTGTTCCAGCACTTTGAAAAATGTCGGTGGAATTTTGATCAGGATAACATCGAAAGTACAGATTGTTCTGGGCAGTATAGACATTTTAACAATGTTTATTCTTCTGATCCAAGAGCATGGAATTCTTTTCCATCTTCTTGTGTCTTCTTCAATTTCTTTCATGAGTGCTCTGTAGTCTTTGAGTACAGATCATTTACCTCTTTGGTTAGGTTCATTCCCAGGTATCTTATGGTTCTTGGTGCTATAGTAAATGGAATCAGTTTTCTAATTTCCCTTTCTATATTTTCATTTTTAGTGTAAAAGAAAGCAGCTGATTTCTGTGCATTGATTTTTGCATCCTGCAACATTACTGAATGGCTGTATGAGTTCTAGCAGTTTGAAGTGGAGTATTTTGGGTTTTCCATATAAAGTATCATGTCATCTGCAAAGAGAGAGAGTTTGACTTCTCCTTTGCCAATTTGAATACTGAGGAAATATTATAAAAGTGCTAATACTAATAAATCTGACAACTTAAATGAAATGGACAAATTCCTAAAAGACTAAAACTATCAAAGCTTATTCAAAAAGAAATGGGGAGGGGTGCCTGGGTGGCTCAGTGGGTTAAAGCCTCTGCCTTTGGCTCGGGTCATGATCTCAGGGTACTGGGATCGAGCCCTGCATCAGGCTCTCTACTCAGCAGGGAGCCTGCTTCCTCCTCTCTCTCTCTGCCTGCCTCTCTGCCTACTTGTGATCTCTCTGTCAATTAAATAAAATCTTAAAAAAAAAAAAGAAAAGAAAAGAAATGGGGAGGAGCTAAGATTTTGGAGTACTAATAGAACCCTTGGTAGATAGATATCAACTCATTCTGAATATCCAAGAAATCAATCTGAGGATGAACAGAACAAACTACACAACTAGGAGAGAAGGAGCCACAATATGGAAGGAAGGGAGTGTGGAGATGTGATTTGGGGGAGAAATAGGTAGCAGATGCTGCCAAGGGGAGGGAACTCTGGTCATGAAGGCAGGCAAGAGAGAGAAAGAGAAGGACACAGGGGATCTGACAAGGAAAACACTTCCCCAAAGCCATTGACTGGATATAGAGGGGGCTGATATTCATGAGCTTTTTTTAAATCAGTAAGGCTCACAAACTGGAGTTTTAGAGGTCCATGGTGAGACTGGTATGGAGCCCTGAGGGTGTTGCAGTGCTCCTGTGGAGAAGAAAGAAAAATAGCCCAGTAACAAATAGTGACATCTGAGCATCTCTTGGGATATATAGGGAGAGAAGCTTTTCCCTTGTTGGACTGCATCTGGGAGAGGTGCATTTCCTCTCCAGGAACCAAAGAGCTGGTGAGAGCCATTACCTTCCCCTTCCACTCAGCATAGGTGCAGAGACACCTGCTGAGGGGGGCTAACTTGTACTCTGGCTTTTTGCTGCACTTTATTCCAAACTCCACTCTACTGCAGTTTGGTGCAACTGCTCTTGTAGGGCAAATCTATGTTAGTTGCAAAGCAGTGAGATCTTCCCCCAGAAGGCCAACATGGGCTTGTGCCACACCAGGCCCCTAAATTTGAGAGTTTTAAAACAGCCTGTCTGCCTGGGATAGAACACAGGTGCACTGCACTACCAGGAGAGAAGACACACATACAGGGTGTGGGCAGGACACACACAGGGTGAAGGCAGAGATCTGAGGGATGCCTGGGACATATGAGGGGAGATTGTTCACTCTTCTGGAAAGGCTTCCCAGATAGGGATGGGCATGAACTCCCCTCTCTAAGGATGAGGGAGACAAATAAATAACAACATAAGAAAGATTCTATTAATTTGTATCCCTCATGAAAGTGGATGGAAATTTTAACAAACTGAATCCAATGTTATATAAAAAGGGATAATATATCATGATCAAATGTGATTTATCCAGGGAATACAAAGTTGGTTTACCTTAATATTCAACCAACATTAGACTGGATTTTTAAAAGATCAACTCAACAGATGCAAGAAAAGCATTTGAAAAAAATCACAATATCAACATTCTAATTCCTAACCTACCTTAATTTTTAATCTCTGTTTCATTTTCTCTCTTGACTGCTGTTCCCTTAATCACTGAAATCATCAGCATGATCCACAAAGTCCTTTAGGACATCTACCTTTCTTTCTATGTATTTTTTCTTAAGTTATCTAATTCACTCTCTTTCCTTCAAGTCACCTTTTTAAGTGTTTAATTCAAATTATAAGGATGAAAATTTGTCTCCAACAACCTATTGCTGGTTCACAAGGACCTTAAATTCAACAAGTCTTCAACCCAATTGATTATCTCCCCACTCTTGCACAAATTTGTCTCTCTTAAAATTGGTGGTATTATCATCTGAGATGCTTAGTTGCCTTAACAATTCATCAAGCTTCATATCAAATTAGTCAACACACCTATTTTGTTCCCTGTATGTTTTAAGTGTAAATACAAACCTATGAAATAAAATGTTAATTTTACCAGGCACCACACTTGAAAGAAAGTAATACACACACACACACACACACACACACACACACACACACACACACGCTTCCTTTTCTTAGCTTATTTCCTTAGACAACTGTAATTGTTAATCCATTCTCTGTCTCTTTGAGACGTATGTAATTCTTCTTGAAAATTAAATAAAATTTGTCAATTTCACATTCCAGGAATATTTTTCTTAAGGACTTTGTAGGCAGGCATCTATTTCAAATATAAATATTAAGGAAGATAGCTTCCTGTCTCTCTGGCTCCTTGGGAATTTAACCTTGTTGTCTGGTTCCAAGCTGTAACTTCTTGGTTATCCTAAAGAAATTGAAAGTTTTCTTTGTACTTTGGATAAAGAAAGTTAACATGTGTGACATGGACTGTATCTGTCCTGTTATATAAAAGGGTAAGATTTCTTTCTTTCCTTGCAATCTCCCTAGCACACCTGTTTGGTTTAGACTTATTCAATAATAAAACTGCTTTGTTCCTTTCTACATTTGTGAAGAGGATTTTGGGTGGATTGATAGAGATACTATTTTTAATTACTTTTCCAAAATGCCTCTCATATTTCTATTTCCCCCCACTCATGGTTTAGTCATGAGGATATTGACATTTCTGGCCTAAACTATGCAAAATTCTTCTAATTAGATTTACTGTTTCCAGTCCTCATTATTCCTAGCTTACCATCCCTAGGATGATGATAAGGTTTTTTTGTTTGTTTGTTTTGTTTTTTTTTTGTTTTTTTGAGACAAAATACCATTCATTCATGCTTAAAGATTTTGGGTGATTTAATATTACTCTCAGGAGAAAATTATTGACTTTATACAAGTCATTTACTCATCCAATTATGGTTCAAAACTCAGATGTGACATCCTTTCTGTAACTACATTTGATATATGTAGAGAAAACAAATTAACTATATTCCCAGAGAATTTTGTATATCATGCTAACAATGAGTTTATAATTGCTAACTATGACATCTCTTATGCAAATCTGGTTACCTTCAGTCTCTGACCTGTTTGGTATATGGATAATTTCTCTTTTTTTAAGAGAGAGAGAGAGTACTACTGGCAAGGAGAGGCAGATAGAGGAAAGAGAGAATCTTAAGCAGGCTCCAGCCTCTGCATGGAACCTGACATGGGGCTCCATCTCATGACTCTGAGATCATGAATTGAACTTACATCAAGAGTCAGATGCTTAACTAACTGAGTGACACAGGTGACCAAGAAGTAAATACTCAAGCAAAATAAACAGACATAGATATCTTAGGATTAAATATTATATTATTTGCTACTGAAACAAATATTTAGAAAGAAGTATGAAAATTAAATTTTCTAAAAAAAACTATTTGTGTTTCTATTTACAAACAGGAGGAGCAATCAATATTTGAATTTCTCTATAGGTATTTATTTTAAGATATATAAGCACAAGTTTTCATGGAAGGCAAATTTAAGAATAACTTGAAAAATAGTCCTTATGAAATTGAAATTAGGTAATTCTGTTTTAAATAAGTGAAAATTTTTTCCCAATCTATATGCAGTTCACACATTGAAAGGCAATAAAGTTAACTTGGAAAGAACTACCATTTCATGGTTTAATATACAGGTTGGTTACTTGCCTAATTTCAGATTTTTTTCAAAATTAACTTTTTATGGTAGTAAACTACATCTAACCCAAAAAGTTACCATCTTAACCATGTTTATGTGTATAGTTCATTGCTATAGAGTGTATTCACATTGTGTGCAAACATCACCACCAAGTATCACCTGAATTCTTCATTTTGCAAAACTAGAATTCTATATTCATTAAATAAGTTCCCATTTCTCCCTCTTCCAAACCCTGGCAACAACAATTCTGCTGTCTCTAGGAATTTGGCTACTCCAGGTACCTCATGTAAGTGGAGTCATACAGTATTTGTCTTTTATCACTAGCCTATTTTACTTAGCATAATGTCTTCAAGGTTCACCCATGTTGTAGCATATTGCAGAATTTCCTTCCTTTAAAAAAAAAACAACTGAAATTTTCCATTGTATGTACATACCACATTTTGCTAATCTGTTCATCTGTCATTGACACTTGGGTTGCTTCCACTTGTTAGTCACTGTAATAATACTGCAATGAACATTAGCATACTAATCTCTCTTCTGGACCCTGATTTCAGTTATTTTGGATATATACCCAGAATAACAATGACTAAAAAGCAACCCCCCAAAATGGGAAAATATATTTGGAAAGCATGTATCTGATAAGGGATTAATATCTGGACTATATAGAGAACTCCCAAGATTCAACAACAAAAACAAGCACCTGATTAAAAAATGGCCAAAGGGCCACTTGGTCTCCTAAACATAGATTTTTTCTAAGAAATATAAGTGTACAGAGTTGAATGAACATATTTTATTTTTCAGTCATTTCATAGCCGAAATTACTTTGCCTCATGCTTAAATTACAAATCAATACTAGAATAATATACACTTATTTATATTTGTTCAGTGTTTTATTTGGACTCCTTAGTATTGTAAGAATCAAATTTATCTACAATAGAATTGATTTTTGAATTTTTAGTGTTCTTTCTTTTATGTATGTTTTCACCTGAGATTTAAAATTATGAATTCAGTAGTAGATATGGTTAAAAGAGGCAACTGTCTGCTGCCAAACATATTGTGAATTTCCATTTTCTGTTTTCCTTCACCACAGTAATTCAGTCATTGTGCCAGAAAACTACGACGTGGACTACTAACATTGCCAAGCATTTCACCAGCAAATGACCCGTTACTAAAGGAGAAAACGCATTTTATGACCCTTATGTCATCCCTGAATGCATTTCCAATGTCCGCAGTTTGAAAAATAAAGCCCAAGCCCACGAGGGCAGAGGACAGGCTGGCGTGTGCCTCCCTGTGTGCAACGGGCGGTGGGTGGGCTCCTGGGACTGCAACTGTGACTGTGCATGCGACTGGGCAGAGGGGAGGGGTGGGCGGAGCAGCCATGCCCCCCCCCCCGCCCCGCCCCGCTCCTCTGCCTCCCCACAGACCGTGCACTCCTCTGCCCCACCGGCAGGGAGCATGCAGGGCCCCACGGGAGCGGCCACCGTTAAGCAGCCAACAACCATCACCGTGCTAAAACCAGCAGGCTGCACAATGCTGTCTCTCCTGCTGATCCTCTATCCTCGCATGCCTGGGCAGGCTGACCTCCGTGGGCCATCTTAAGTGAAGGACTTTTCTCCATAGAGGGCCACATGCCACAGAGCCTCTGGGCATGGTGGACCCCAGAACCTTGCTCCAGAACCCTGATTCTGGCTGGGGAGAGCCCGGTGTCTTGTCACAGCTGGCTTAGAGTCAGCATCCTCCTGGGCCTGCTTCTTGGAGGGCTTGGAGCAGAACTGGGACAGTTGACCCTCACTTGCCTGACCTGAACTTGGAGGAGAGGGTGCCCATCTTCTGGGAGGTGGGGCCTTAAGAGCAGCACTTCTTCACCTGCTGGGGCTGAGGTCAAGTCCCAAAGTCTTTGGATGGTGGTAGGGTTCCCCCCCAAAGTGTATGGGTGGCGGAGGTAGCCTCTTCCTGTCATGTACAAAGTCTGATTTTGTGGCTGGTGAGTGAGTGTGTGTGTGGGGGGGGGGGGGCTTGGAAGTTCAAAAAGTGATGGGATATGACAGGACACATGAAGAATAAGGATGCTTCCAAGCATCGGGAATGCTCACTGTTAGGTCTGTAATCAAAGGAGCGAGACTGATAAAAAGTGAAGGTCAAGCAAAGCTTCATTTCACGCCAAGCATGGAGAATCAAACCGATGGGCTGGGGCCATCTCTTACAAAGATGCAACCCCTTCCAACCTCACGACTAACTTTTATAGAGCAAAGGCCATGTGGTTGAGCCTGGCTACACACAGGTAGCCAATGAGATTGCAACACACAGAAAAAACTGTACAGTCATGCTAGGTCACACACGGGTGGCCAAATGAATTTCAATTTACCCTAGTAGATATATGCGTGCCCCACTGATTGGATGTCTCTACCTGGCCTGACCCACCCTTGTATCTGGGCTTTGCTACCTGGAACTGGTTTCCTGGACTTGCTTTTAAGTAAGTTCCTCTGGGAGGGGCAGGGTCAATCTAAGTTTACTGCATAAACAACAAAATGGCTTCCTCTGGCTAAGTAGGCCCTTACACTCACACATGTTTTCCTTACTGTACATCCTGAAACATAACTTCTACAAATTGTAGTGCCACAGAAGATTGAGACAAACAGCAATGATGGCAAAGTTTCTTAAATGCATGCAATAATGGGGCCCCTGGGTGGCTCAGTGGGTTAAAGCTTCTGCCTTCGGCTCAGGTCATGATCTCAGGGTCCTGGGATCGAGCCCCACATAGGGCTCTCTGCTCAATGGGAAGCCTGCTTCCCTCTCTCTCTGCCTGCCTCTCTGCCTACTTGTGATCTCCCTCTCTGTCAAATAAATAAAATCTTTTTTTAAAAATGCATGCAGGGGCGCCTGGATGGCTCAGTGGTTTAAAGCCTCTGCCTTCAGCTCGGGTCATGATCTCAGGGTCCTGGGATCGAGCCCCGCATAGAGCTCTCTGCTCGGCGGGGAGCCTGCTTCCTCCTCTCTCCCTCTCTGCCTGCCTCTCTGCCTACTTGTGATCTCTGTCTGTCAAATAAATAAATAAAATCTTTAAAAAAATGCATTCAATAAGAAATCATTATTTGTATTTCCTGTACTTTTTATTCTATGTACTACATGGGACAAATCAATTCATACATAATCATTCGTAAAATTGTGTTCAAATTTACTTTGTTAAAGAGCTCTGATATTTGAATGAGAGCATTTATATTTTGATATTTAATTTTCAAAAACTATTCCTCAAGTAATATATAAGCATAATTCTATCTCACAAAAGGTCTATACAACCTACCAGTCTTTTATCTATTAAATTATGAATTTAAATATTTTTTTAAAGATTTTTATTTATTTATTTGACAGTGATCACAAGTAGGCAGAGAGGCAGGCAGAGAGGAAGGGAAGCAGGCTCCCTGCTGAGCAGAGAGTCCAATGTGGGGCTCAATCCCAGGACCCTGAGATCATGACCTGAGCCGAAGGCAGAGGCTTTAACCCACTGAGCCACCCAGGCGCCCTTGAATTTAAATATTCTTATACAAGTGCGATCGTACTAATACATTTGATTATTGTGGTAGCTATATTTCATAAACTCCCACCACACTGAATTAGCTCCTACTAAATCATTGCTGAATCATAGGTATATATCTCATGTATATAATCATTATATAATCTGAAATTATAAAAGCAATCCATCCTTTGGAGATTTTATTTTCTCTAATTTACAAAGAAGCAAAGGAGGTCTAGAAGTGCAAAGTGATTTGCATGGGGCCACCCCACTAATAGATGCCAGAGTTGAGATTCAAACACTCTCCAATGGCCCCTCAATGTGATCTTGCCATACAGTGCATTGCTCCCTACCTTTTTTATCCTCTCTGTAGAAGAACTGAAATAACAAGCAGAGTATCATTTGTTCAACCTCAGCAGAGAATGTGAACCTTAGAGTGACTGAATTTTTTCTCACCTTGGGCATTAATTCAAATGATCAAGTGAGATCTATGAATATTGATTTGGGGGAATAAATCCTAGCAAGTAGGCAAATTTGCAAATAGGGAATACTTGAGTAATGATTGACTATTCTGTAACATTGTTAGAAATAAATTTGAAGTGGATAAGTTTTAAAAGGTAAAAGATAGGGGCACCTGATTGGCTCAGTCAGAAGAGCATGCAACTCTCGATCATGAGGTTGCAAGTTTGAGCCCCACCTTGGGTGTAGTAATTACTTAAAAGTAAAATGTTTTTTTTTAAATCGTTTAAAAAAATCAATGAAAGGTAAAATATAAACCAGATTTTTTTTTTGCAGGTTATATGTTGAGTTGAAAGCTTGAGAGATTTTACATATAAGTTTTTAATATTAATTAGAAAGGTTAGCAAAAGATATCTGGGCACTGAAATGGCTAAGTGTATATAATACTGGTGAAAAAGCTGAAATGAGTTAAAGGAACTGATGCTTCCAGATCTCCATCACTTACTAGCTATGTGTCAAAATAAACTTAACATCTATCTTTAGTTCCCTTAATTATAAAATGGGTAAAATAGAACCTAGCCTGTAAGTACTATGAGACTTTAAAAAGATTACTTAGCTATAAGGCAAAGAATTTCTTTTTTTATATTTCCGTTATAACCAATAAGGTACAGATATATTTTGTTGTCGAAAAGATTTGGGCTTTGAGTAATGGTACATGATGAAACTATTACATGATATCCAGGATGTGGAAGGCAAATTATACATTTTTATTCTCAAACAATAAAGGAAGGATACTGAAAATATTTCATTGGTTTGTTTCATATACAGTTTATAGCAAATATAGTTATAAAATTAATTAATATAAAATAGTTTGTATATTTTGTTTATTATGCAGAAACAATGCAGCACACCACACTAATAGAATAAAGGAAAAGAACCACATGTTCACATCAATGATATGGAAAAAGCATTTGACAAAAAGCATACCCATTCATGACAAAAACAACAAGGGAAGAACAGAATGATACGGCCTCAAAATAACAAAGGATGTATATGAAAACCTATAGCTAACATTATGCTCAATGGTAAGAGATTGAAAACATTTCCCCTAAAATCAGGAAAATGGCAAGGATGCCCATTTTGCCACTTCTTTTCAACAAAATCCTAGAAATTCTAGCCAGAGCAATTAGGCAAGAAAATTAAATTAGAGATCCAAATTGCAAAGAAAAATTATCTCTATTCACAGATGATACCATCTTATACATACAAAATCCTAAAGATGTCCCCCAAAATTGTTAGACCTAATAAATTCAGCAAAACAGCAGGATACAAAATCAATACCAAAATATCAATTACATTTCCATACACTTAACAATGACAAGTCCAAAAAAGAAAACAATTCCATTTAGAATAACATCAAAAAGAATGAAATACTCATGAATAAACAACCAAGAAGATGAAAGAAGTATAATTAAAACTAGAAAACTTTTTTTAAAGAAGCTTAAAGAAGGTATAAATAGACTCCCATGTTCGTGGATTAGTCAACTTAATAGATGCAAATACTACCCACAAAAGTCTACAGATTCGTGCAACTTCCATCAAAATCGGCATGACATTTTTTGAGAAATGGGAAAATATATCCTAAAATTCAAATAGCCAAACAATCTTCAAAAAGATGAGAAAAATTGGAGGACCCACACTTCTTGATTTGAAAACTAAAAATCTACAGAAGAAAGAATGGTATTGACAGACATGTATACCAATGGATGAATATAGAGTCCAGATATAAACCCTTACATATAAACCCTCACATATATGGTCAAATTATTATTGAGAAAGGTGGCAAGACTATTCAATGGAGAAGTGACAATATTTTCAACAAATGGTGCTGGAAAAACAATATCCATATACAAATGAATGGAATTAGACCCTCGCGTGGCTGGTTTAGTGTTCAGGAACCTCTCTAATTTTTGTTTGTGTGGGAAACTCTTTATCTCTTTTACAACTCTGAATGATAACCTTGCTAAATAGAGTATCCATAGATGCACATTTTTCCCATTCAGCACTTTGAATATATCGTGTTACATGATAACTGGGCTTGCGCCAAGTTTCTGTTAAGAAATCCACAGTTAGCCTTATGAGTTTTCCCTTGTAAGTTAAGGACTTCTTTGCCACTTTCATGATTTCTTTTTTCTTTATAATTGTATTTTGCGAATGTAATTACAGTATGTGTTGATATTGGTCTGCTTTTGTTGATTTTGATAGTTCTTTGTGCCTCTTGGGTCTGGATGTCTATTTCCTTCCCCGGATTAGGGATTTTTTTTAACCTCTTATTTCTTCAAATTTTCTGCCTCCTTTTCTCTCCTCTTCTTCTGGGACTTTTATAATATGAATATTATTATGTTTGATGGAGTCACAGAGTTCCCCTAAGTCTATTCTTGTGTTCCACATTTCTTCTTTCTTCCTTTTATTCAGCTTCCTTATTTTCCATTATTTTCTCTTCTATATCACTAACTAATTCATTCCTCTGCTTTTTCCAGACAATAGTTCATTGCATCACGCCTGTTTCAAATCTCAATTATTGCATTCTTCATTTCTGACCTTTTTTTAATTATGTGGTAAGATTCTCCCTGGTGTCTTCCATTCTTTTCTCAAGCCCAGTGAATATCTTTATGATTGTTGCTTTACATTCTCTGTCAGGCATGTTACTCTTATCTGTTGCATCTAGATATCTGGCCATAACCTTATCTTATTCTTTCATTTTGAAAGAATACCTCTGTCTTGGCATTTTGTCTAAGTCTCATCCTTATTCTATATGTTAGAAAGACCAGTTACGTATTCCTCTCCTGAGAGTAATGGCTTTATGAAGAAGAGATCATGTAGTGTCCAGGATCTGGTGCTTCAGGGTGTGTCTTTTGTGTGTACTGCATATGTTCTGCTATTGTGTTTTGGTTCTATCCTTCAGGCCAGCCACCTACAGAGGCTCTCCTTGTCTGCAGTTGGCATTGTTTTGTCCTTGACCAGAATGTGGTAAGTTTTAATTAGGTGTGCTCTGGTCTGCTTGTTGAATGATGCCCGATAATACATTCAGTAGAACTTAAGACCTGTAAAACTATCTGGTTGGGAGATGTGGTGTGGAGAGTGGTTTTTGTTGGTCTTCTATGGAAGGGACCCATTGCACTGGGATTGAGGCAAACTTTTCTGAGAAGGGCAGTTCCACCATAGAACAGGGTGGGTGGGGATTGGTGTATGCAAGTTGGGCAGCTAGTGTTGACATTGTTCAGGTGACCCTGCATTTATACTTAAATGTGTAGTAGGGATATGGTCCTGGCCAGCTCCTTTGTCCCCAGAGAGGCACCTCCATGAATACAGCCTCTCAGGGACACACTCCAAGAAGAGGGAATAATCTCTCTTCTGTGTGCACAGGCATTCTTCAAATTGACATTTCCATGCCATCTGCCCCTGATTTGTTTGCCTGCCTTTTCTCCAGGGGTAGGGCAGTGCCCTCAGGGCTGTATCCCAACCAAGCCTGCTGCCCTTTAAAACTCCAGGCTTTAAGCCTTGCTGGTTGCAAGAACTAATGAAAATCAGTCCCTTTTTGTTTTCCCACACAATGGTTTTGGGAACATGTTTTCCTTTTGGGTTCCCCTGTTTGCTTAACTCTTTCTCACCCTTCTCTACAGCAATGGCTCCCTTTTTCCCACAGCACCTTGATCCATTTCTTCCCTAAATCTCATGTATGCAAATGCTATTTCAATGTGGCTTCTGTCCCTTAATTATGGAGTTAGTTCTGTTTCTCTTCAGGTTGATTTCTGGGGTATTTAGAATGATTTGATAGTTATCTAGTTGTGTTTGTGGGATCAGACAAGCCTAGGGTCCTCCTACTCCATGGCCATCTTCTCTTTTCTCAGCTATTTCTTCAAATAAATTTTCCATTCCACTCTATCTGTGTTCTCCTTCTGGGACTCCCACAATGCAAATATTTGTTTGATGTTGCCCAAAAGATAACCTATACTCATTTTTAAATTCTAATCTCTTTTAGCTGTTCAGCTTGGGTGCTTTCTAATATCCTATCTTCCAGATCTTTGATTTGTTCTTCTGTATCCACTAATCTGCAGTTGATTCCCTCTTGTGTGTTTTCTTAAATTTCAGTTATTATAATCTTCAACTCTGATACATTATTTTTTAAGATTTTATTTTATTTGTGTGTGTGTGTGTGAGAGAGAGAGAGAGAGAGAGAGAGATTGAGCATGAGCAGAGGGGAGGGGCAGAGGGAAAAACAGATTCCCCATTCAGCAGGGAGCCCAATGTGGGCCTTGATCCCAAGACCCTGGGATCATGACCTGAGCCAAAGACAGCAGTTTAACCAACTGAGCCTCTCAGGTGCCCTGATATGTTATTTTTAAGTATTTTCTTTATTTATTTCTTATTTACTTATTTATTTATTTATTTACTTATTTATTTATTTATTTTATTTTATTTTTACTGAAAATTCACTGAGTTCTTCCACTCCTCTGTCCAGTGAAGTGATCATCTTTATGATCTTTAAATTACTTATCAGGCATATTGGGTATCTCCATTTCATTTAGACTTTTTTTTTTAATGTTTTATTTCTTTTCAGCGTAACAGTATTCATTGCTTTTTCACCCCACCCAGTGCTCCATGCAATCCGTGCCCTCCCTAGTACCCACCACCTTGTTCCCCCAACCTCCCACCCCCTGCCCCTTCGAAACCCTCAGGTTGTTTTTCAGAGTCCATAGTCTCTCATGGTTCACCTCCCCTTCCAATTTCCCTCAACTCCCTTCTCATTTAGACTTTTTATGAGATTTTTTCCTTATTTATTTTGAAGCATATAAGGGTCTCCCCTTGCTTGCCTTTCTGTGTTTGTTTCTATGGATTAGGTGGACCAACTCCTTCTAAATCTGAAAGAATGATTACATATGGTCATCCTCTATATAGACTGTATATCCTTGGTGATTTTTGTTGCTGGCCTGAGCTTTTGCTGTTGTAGGGTAGGGGTCCTGAAGATTTCCATATAGTGGGCACGTTCAGGACAGCTGAAGTGAATGTAGGCCAGGATGTCATGGGTTTCTATGCTCTAAGGGCACTCTGGCAGGACAGCTGAGCTGAGGTGGTGTATGGGTCTGGGGGTCTGTGGGCTCTGCACAGAGGGTGCCCTGATATAATATCTTAAATTAGGTGCAAGTTGAAGGGCTCCTGAGCCCTACCCATAGAGGGTACCTTAATAGAATAGCTGAAGCTATATAAACCAGAGTATTCTAGGACTCTCCATACAAAGGGTGCTCTGAAAGGGTGATGAGCACTGGGGTGGGATACAAACCAGGTGGTCCTGGTGCTCCTCACAGGGGGGAAACTTGTCAGGACAACTGAAGCTGAATTGGGTGGTAGCCACATTTCCCACTGTGTTCAGCACAGTGGGTGACCTGGCTGGGCAACTAGAGCAGAGGCCATTGCAGGTAGGAGTGTTCCAGGACATTCCATATAAGGACTTCACTGGCAGAGTGTCTGAAACCAATGCAGGCATAGACCGTGGGTTCCCAGGGGGCTCTGTAGAAGCACCCTGGTAGAGTGGCTAGATTTGAAGCAGATATCAGCCACAAGGTTCTTGAGCACTCTGCACTGGGTTCCTGAGCAAATGACTTGGAGCCAAAGTTGTGCGGTTCCAGAATGTTCTAGGGTGATTTGTGCCTGTGTCACCTTGACACAAAGTCTGGGGCTATAGTGAGCACTACCCACGGGTTT
Organism: Martes martes; assembly: GCF_963455335.1. Lineage (NCBI taxonomy): Eukaryota > Metazoa > Chordata > Mammalia > Carnivora > Mustelidae > Martes > Martes martes. Next base: position 35,569,289 of record NC_137889.1, on the reverse strand, counting down.
CCCTGTGTGTACCACTTTGTGTCCACACTGATGAAATGGTGAGGGCTCGTGTGGGCTAGGCACCTGGGGCTTATTGAGGGATGATTGTTGTGTCTATCAGATGCTGTTCCTGTCTGGGTTTTTAAGATGGAAGAGGACAGGGAATTATCACAGCTCCTCAGCCCTTTTAAATTGTGGCTTTTTTTCTGTGTCCTAGTGCAACTGAGACTAGTATGGGCTTGCAGACCCTGAGCTCACCGAGGCTGCATGTTTGCAGTGTTAACCAAACCTGCTACTATGTGAACCCTGCTCTGGTGTGGCCTTTTAGAGTTGAGTGGGAATGTAAATTGTGTCATTCTGCCATCCCTCTGACTCAGGCAGCATTCCTGCACCCCGTAGCTGTTTGGCAGTGTTCCAGTGTTATCCCTTTTATATGCTAGTTGTTCTTTTAAACTGTACCTTTTTTCCTGTGCCCAATTCCATTGAATTGGAAGATGAGACTGTCATTTTTGTCATTTAAGGCTTCTTATGCCACTGAAAATGCAGAAAAATGCATTACTCTATGTAATGTTGTCAACTGATCCTGATTATCAAGGGTAAACTGAATGCTGTTACACAATGAAGGCACATGGGATAATGTTGAAAAACCAGGAAATTATTTGGGCTCACCACTTATTCCTTTGTATCCAATTACAGGAAAACTACAGCAACAAAAAGTGTAGCTCTGGGGCACCTGGGTGACTCAGTTGGTTAAGTGTCTACCTTTGGTTCAGGTCATTATCTCAGGGTCCTGGGATCGAGCTGCTGCTCCCCCCACCCCACTTGTGCTCTTTCTTTCTCGCTCACTTGCTCTATCTCAAATAAATAAAATCTTTAAAAAAATAAAAAATTACAAAATGCAGATATATTGGGAATTTAGATATTTTAGAAAGTTTGGGTCACTTTACCAGTTAAGATTTCCAAATAGTCAATGCTCTGGGTGTAAAAAAGATAGATAATTGGTAGTGGAAGAAGGAAATCATAATCAACTGTGGCCATATGATTAATTACAGAAATGATAGCTGTAATAGATTTACATATTTTATCTTTGCTTGTTAGGAATATGAATTAATTTTACATATTATTCATTTTTTCCCATTATTATTTTATATAAAAATTAGTGGTTAACTTTAAATTTAGTATTTAAAGACAAAACATTGAACAAATGTTGTGACTTAATATTTTAGAAGTAATTTATAGCCAATGATATATATGATTGTTAATAGGTCATTTCCTCTCATTTTTTTAGAAAGAGAAATACACTTGTATTAAGGATAGTCGTATTTTGTTAGGTAAAGCCATATAACTGCTTTGTTGTCTTATGGAATTCAAGTGTGGAGAAAGATGCATGTAGAGGCTGAATTGCCAGAGTGGTAGATGATGCTAGTTATCAAGTTATTGTCTCTCAGCCTCACATCTGCCTTTCTTACTCTTGCTTTGTGATACTGAATATGGACAATATAAATAACCGGCTAGAAGAATGCTTGATATTAACTGTAAAAGTCAAAGGAGGAGAACTAGAAAAGTAACAGCTTCTCTTTCTGGTCCTGGTGTTCTTTTCTTCCTATTCCCACAGCATGGTTGCCTGTGGTATGTGGGTTACCCTGTGGTGCTCAGTGTCTGATGAGTTTTCCTTAAATCTGATTGGGTGGCTTCCCACTCAGGAGCCTTGGCCTGCTGATACCCCAATAAGACAACACAAGATCCCTTGCTTGACAATACAAGATTACAGCTACCTGGTTAGTCTTCCGGTACACTGTTTGGAGGCTTCTTGCTCACCAGTAATATCTTGTGGTTTCTTCTTTGTGAATATCTGTCTGCTAACTGTGGACCAGCTCTGGTCTAGGGCAACAGAGTGATCCTCTCCTTCAGCAGTGAGTTGCAACCACAGGTTGCTGGTCTGAATTTCAGCCTTTCTAAATATTTTCCTTCTGAGGCTACTGCTCCTCAGCCCTGTTGTTAGTAGATGCTCTCTACATTGTTATTACTGTTTTCTTTTGACATCATCTTTATCCTTTTTAATAATCACCTTTCGCTAGTTAATAATTTTTGTATTAAAATTTGTCTGTTTAAATTATTGGTGTGTTTTTTGTCTTATGAAATGAGACCGACTGTTATAGACTGATATCTTTGTTTCAACTAAAAATATTGTTGCCACATTCAAACTTCATATAAAGAGTTGTTCTGAGCAACGTGGTGAGATAAAATCCTCCAAGCAGGCAAACTGAATAGTAAAGTTCTTTATAACTTTGTATGAAGGGGGGAAATGCCTTCATGTAATTATGTACATAGACTCCTTAACAGTGGCAAATATCTCTAATGGTTAGTCAGGGTCTTGAAGAGATTGATATTAGATTATATACGAGGAGGGCTCAAAGAGATAGATTTGAGTGGACTTATGTCCATCTCTTAATTTTCACCAATGAACATATACCACAGAGGAGGCATTCAGCTACTAGTTATAGTGGGTGATCAATCCTGAGGATGTCAGTCAAGATTTGACCTTAGTACTTAAACATGGAATGGCCATGGATTCAGGAATGAAGGCTAAGAATAAGTCCAACAGCACAGAGTTCTATCCATATAGTATTTAACTATTGCCTCTCCTGAATTCCAGTGTAGGTAGATGTCAATGGAGAGGCCTTGTTATAGTACTATCCCTTAAAACCAACCAGTAACTTGAATAGTTGGTTATTTATGTCCCTTTTTTTCTTTCAGGCTTAAGGGAGAAAGGTTAACTACTTTTTTCCTTGCAGGAATTGATACCTATCATGAACAAGAGTTTGCTTTCCTAGATAGCAATGCCTCTGCCAGCACTACTATAGGTATAGTATAGTAGATACCTGATTGACAAACAATGGTTTTTGGATAATACTATATTAAAGATACCTGATTGACAAACAATGGTTTTTAGACAATACTATATTAAACCAGTGCACTCATTTTACAGTGGATAAGGTGCAAGAATGGGTTTAAGACCACTGGGTATATACTACATTTTATAAAAATAACCAGCCTAACAATTCTACAGATAGGTGAGCAAGCCAACTCAGAAGAGTCAAGCCCAAACACCAGAAGAACAGTATAAATGAGTTCAGCGTAAAGTACCAATCTGTAGAACTGAGAGCTAAACAATTAGTTAGGTTTTTCTTTTTTTTCTAACAGGAGAAAAAAAAAAAAAAAACAAATTTTATTACATGCACCTCGACATCCAATAATGAAATTGAGACCCAAAGAAATGACCAAGGCAAGTGTTGTTTTATACTTTTCAGCCAAAGAGAAAATAAATCTGTGAGCATTTGACAGGACAAAGAAAACTTAAGACGGTTTGGTTTTTTTTAAGTCACTAAATGTTGAACTGGTTTGTTATGCGTCAGAAAAATCTGATTAAATCTTATATTCAACAATATACCTAAATACACATGTATCTGAACATTCTTTCAGGTTTTTTGTATGGACATTCATAAATTTTGCAAGTAATGAAGTGCTTATTTTGTTCTAATCTTTATACTTTAGAATTTCTATCTCTAAGCTTAATGTACTGCTTTTGACCTTTTGTATGGTGTTAATAACTTTTTATAACAGGTATTTTTTTACACTTATAACAGGTATTTTTAACTCATTTCTAGTCTCAGTAATTTTTCAAATTTTCACCATTAAGTGTAATGGTTTATCCAATTTTATAGAGGTCCATCAACAGATTATCTTCCTTCTATTTATTTTTAAAACCATAAATAGTTTATAAATTTATCAAATGCTTTTTATGCATTCATTAACATGAATTATGAGCTTATTTTTGTGATTATATATATGTGTATGTATATGTATGTGTATATATATATATTTGTTGTTATTGTTCAGAGATTATAATTATTATTTCTGGGAGAATCAGTCTCCTACAGATTACTTTACAACTGCAACTTAAAGTCAAGGTATCATCTTTATTAAATTTGCTTTTCCTTTTCAGTCCTATTTCCCCACTTGGATTACCTAAATTGTTCTTAGTAGTATTCAGTTATTCTTTATACATACTGCTTATGAACCATTGTGAGATTTTTATGTTGCAAATATTTCTCATATTCTGACTTGCCTTTTTACTTTCTCAACAGCATCTTTGGATGATGAGAATATATCCTGACTTACAATTTTATTCAAAATTTTCTTTGAGTTTATTGTAAGCATACTCAAGAAACTGCCAAACCCAAAGTCATAATACATTCTCCTGTTATCTTCTAGAATTCTAATTATTTTGTATTTTACATTCATGTTATTGTATAGTCTATAATATTACTATGTTGATTCATCCAAATTTACTATCTCTAAATATTATAAAATGAAAGTACCAGGATCCAAGGAAGATTTTCTTTTCATATTGATAACCAATTGAACCATCCGTATTGATGGAAAAAACCTTTCTTTCCCCAATGTTATTTTATCAATGGTCTCATTAACCAAGTGTTCATCATATATACTTCGTTGGCTTAGTTACTTAGTATTGAAATGTAGCTTTCTCTTGATAACATAAATATTGGTGTCTGGCAAGTTAAGTCCTCCAAATTCACTATGTTCTTAAATGAGTGACTTGGTTATATTTGGCTACCTGAATTTTCATATTAATAAAACTATCTGCTGAGATTGTATTGACATTGAATCAACTTTGTATAAAATTTGATAATGGGAACTTCTGCTTCTGGATTAAAAAACTAGAAAAAAACAATAAAAGCAAATGTCATGTGCTTGAATGCAGTCTAGAGTTGCTGAACAGTGATAAATAGATGCTTAAGACTTTGGAGAGGGGGGTCACCTGGGTGGCTCAGTTGGTTTAAGCATCTACCTTCAGTTCAGGTCATGATCTCAGGGTCTGGGGATCCAGCTCCACATCAGGCTCTCAGTTCAGTGGGGAGTCAAGCAGACTTGAGAGGGAGACAAGCAGTCCCTCTCAGTCTCCTTCTATGCTTTCCCCCTACTCTAATATCAATAAATCAATAAAATCTTTTTTAAAAAAGACATTGGAAAGGGGATAATGACACATTTGAGCTGACTTCTTTTGGCTGCTTCAATCTCCACATTTATAGATTTCAGGAACTGCTAATATTCTAAAAATCCATGCTTTTCTCTGCAGTAGTGCACTTTTGGGCATGGAGTGCAGAAAAGTAACAGAGACATGAATTCACCTGCATTCTGTCTTGGGACATTTGCCAATTCTTTTGCCACATGGGTTAGGAGACCCAGGAGAAAATATACTGAAAACTAGAATAGAGCTTTTAGCATTTTAATCAAACAAAGAATAGGGTTAGGAGACCACAAGCATTCAGTGGAATATCTTAGAGGCTCAAGAGCATAAAAAGTAATCTCGGCCTTATTGAGTAAGTAATTGCCTAAAATCATTATTACCAGGCAGAGAAATGGTAAACCATCCTTTAAAAAACATTAATATTATTTTGAGCCTCTACATTTTTTGACCAATGTCAAACACTCAAAAGTAATAAAACAATAATGGTGATAAATTTCTAGATATGTCAAATGACAGGATCTAAGAGAAAACACTAAAATAAGAAATAGACAGTAGAAACATTGGCAAAAATGATTGAGACAAGAAAGTTCTTATATAAGCAGTTGGTATTCACTTTAAGGTGTTTGAGAAAATAGAGATAAAAAATTTGGAAATTCACCAGATGAGTGGAATTTAGTAAGGCCTAATTTGAATTCAGAAACTGAATGATGTTATATCTGAAATAGGAATATATTATAAGAGGGGGCCTGGGTAGTTCAGTTGGTTAAGTATCTGCCTTTGGCTCAGGCCATGATCCCAGGGTCCTGGGATGGAGCCTCACATAGGGCTCCTTGATTAGTGGGGATCCTGCTTCTCCCTTTCCCTCTGCCAGGTGCTCCCCCAGCTTGTGCTCTCTTTTGCTCTCATTCTCTCTCTCTCTGTCAAATAAATAAAATCTTTTAAAAAATTATTAAATAATGTATTACATGATTTAATATTAGGTAAGACACAGCAGAATATAGCACAAGGAAACTGGAGCATATGTAAATAGAAATACTCAGTTTTAAACTGTTAGAATAAAATGTGGAAACATAGATTAGAGGTATGTGGAAAATAAGAGTCTCAGAATGAGAAGAGAGAGAATATGCAGTAGAAGCAAACATGAAGAGGTAATTATTAACAATTTTTCAAATCTTATAAGAGACATCAACTCACAGATTCAACAAGCTTTGTAAACACCAGGCAGTATAAATATTATAAAAGCCAACCTAATCATTTTATAGTAAGAATACTGAAAATCTATAGTGAATAGGAATTCTTCAGCTGAAACCAATAGTACACTCTATGTTAACTAACTGAAATCTAAGTAAAAAATTTTTAAAAAAGTAATTCTTAAAGCCAAAGAACAAGAAAGCATTACTTTCAAAGGAGCATTAAAGAAACTGAGAATTAACTACTCAACTCATATATTTTGGGGTTTTCAATAATTAAATTATATTAATCGTATCCTTACTGTACACAGAAAATGTTCTGGATTAGAAAGACTTCTTATTAATTTTTCATATTAAATAAGTTCATTGTTGGCACCTCTTTGCCCAGGCCTTACCCTTGGGTTGACACAATGAAAAATGTCAAGTATTTTTCCTACACAAGTATCTGGACATTCCCAAGAAGAGGAATAAGAAAAAATGACTTTTCTTTGCAGCTATCTTCCTCCCCTCTGGAAAGGATCTCCTACTTTCCATTCCATTCCATTCCTTCCATTCCATTCCATTCCATTCCATAAATCAAATCTCTCTAGAAGCCACATAGTCTCATACATGTTGGTTTTTATGATCTAGAGCTATCTCCAAGTTTTGGCACTTCAAGCATGTGACATGTGAATACCTAGAGAGATAATGCTTCCTGGAATCCTTAGACTGAAGCTAAGGACCTAGTCCAAGTTGGCATTATTTGACACTCTCTGGAATATAAGAGAAATTTTAGTATCTTCTTGGATAATAAATTAATTAGGCAAATGGTTATGTATCTAATTTTTATAGTATGTGAATGGTGTCAGGAGGCTAAGGCTATTACAGGAACAATAAAAAATCAACAAATGTTTTATTTCCCTCCATTGTAGGTCAGAAAGCAAAACAATAACATCTTTAGAGTGCTAATGAAGATTATGACACAAAATGCACTAAATGCAACCTAAAATTCCACTAAAATACCTTTTAAAATTGAAGGTAAAAAAGATATTTTCAAATAAATGAAAATATAGATTGTTTTACCAACACATTGACACTAAAAGAAGCAGTCGAGTGAGTTCTCCCACTAGAAAAATTATTATAGGAAGAAAACTACTAATATTGGAAAGCATGATTGAAAGGGTAAATATTGTCAGTACATAAATTGGATACAAGTAGGTGAAATATTCCATAAAATATTAAGATTAGCAGGTTAAATTCTGAAACACGACTAAGAAATATTTTAAATATGAAAATATACAAGCAGGAAAAAGATTTATATTCATATTCTGGAAGAAATCTGCAGAAGCTCAGCCACTTTGAGAAATTTTGTCTTTAAAGAAAACATGAGCAGAATTATAACAGCAGCATTTATTAAACATAGAACAGATGCCAACCAGGAAGATAATATATTCAAAATCTTTGTAAAACTCATTATAGCACCTCAAAATCTATTTTTAAAAATTGGGAATATTGTGATTTAAAGCAATATTAAATCTTTCAATTCATGAACATTGTTTTGTTGTCTTCTAATCCATGAACATTGTTTATGTCTTCATGTATTCAGGTCACCTTTAATTTCTCTTAATAGTAATTAGCAGTTTTCTTGTACAGGTGTGAAAGTTTTTTAACATGTTTATCTCCTAAGTATTTGGTTTATTCTTTGCTAATCAAAATAGTGCATTTTGTGGAATTTAAGAAACAAAACAAGTGAGCAAAAGGGAAAAAAAAAAGAGAGAGAGAAAGAGAGGCAAACCAAGAAACAGACTCTTGTTTTGTTTTGGTTTGGTTTTTGGTTGTTGGTTTGTTTTGGTTTTTAGTTTTTATTTAAATTTCAGTAAGTTAATATGCAGTGTGATATGAGCTTTGGGTGTACATTATGGTGAGTGATTCAACACTTACATAAAACACCCAGTGCTCATCACACCAAACACATTCCTTAACTCACAACACCTATTTCACCCATCCTCCCACCAACCTCCCCTCTGGTAACCATCAATCAGTTTTTTCTCTTGAGTTGAGATTCTGTTTTATGATCTGCCTCTGTTTTTTCCCCTTTGCTCACTTGTTAACTTTTCTTAAATTCCGTATACGAGTGATATCATATGGTATTTGTCTTTTTCTGACAGACTTCTTGTGATCTCACAACATCCCAGTAGGTGGGGCAAACATTTAGTTTACAATAAAAGGTAATAGAATAAGTAATAAGTAATAATATAGAGAGATGCGTATAATGTTTTGATTATTATGATTACTTACTAGTTACTTAATATTGCTAGTTTAGTTACATTTTCTTTTTTGTTTGTTTGGAACACATTTTAAGAATATTTAAAAGCCAACATCATAATTTTATCAGTGTTGATCAAGTAATACCCACGAACTCTAAGTTTAGAGATACACAGGAGTGACACTAGAAAAAAGTTTTAAGGTGACTTGGTAGCTTAGTCAGTTAAGCATCTGCCTTTGGCTAAGGTCATGATCCCAGGGTCCTGAGATCAAGTCCCATATAGGTATCCCTGCTCAGTGAGGAGTCTGCTTCTCCCTCTGCTCCTATCCCCCCATTCATGCTCACTCTCTCTCACAAAAATAAATAAAAATCTTTAAAACAAAAAAAGAAGAAAATGTTTTAATGTTTTTGAGTCAATAAGCTTTCCTCAATAATGTTTGTAAGTTTTAATTTAAATTCCAGTTGGCTGACATACACTGTTAGTATTAGTTTCAGGTGTAGAATTTAGTTATTCATCACTTACATGGAACACCCAGTTGTCCTCACAAGTATACTCCTTCTTTTTTTTTTTTCAGCGTAACAGTATTCATTGCTTTTTCACCACACCCAGTGCTCCATGCAATCTGTGCCCTCCCTAATACCCACCACCTGATTCCCCCAACCTCCCACCCCCCGCCCCTTCAAAACCCTCAGGTCCTTAATACCCATCACCCATTTAATTCATTACCCCACCCACCTCTCCTCTATTTACCATCAATTTGTTCTCTATAGTTAAGAGTCTGTATTGGCCTTTCTTAAAAATATATATTTATTTATTTGCTAATTAGAAAGACCACTCAAGTGAGAGGAGAGGGACAGAGGGAGAAGGAGAGAATCTTAAGCAGGCACTATGCTCAGCATTGAGTCTGACACGAGGCTCAACCTCACCACCCAGAGATCATGACCTGAGCTAAATCAAAATTTGGATGTTTAACTGACTGAGCCACTGAAGTGTCCCCTTTCTTTCTTGTTTCCTCTGTGCTCATATGTTTTCTTTCTTAAATGCTACATATAAGGGAAATTATATGGTATTTGTCTTTCTTTGACTTTTTTTGCTTAACATGATACTCTCTACCTCCACCCACATCATTGCAAATGGCAAGATTGCATTGTTTTATGACTGAATAATATTTCATTGTTATATATGTACAACACTTTATTCATTTATCACTTGATGGACATTTGGGCTCTTTCCATATATTGGCTATTGTTGGTAATGCCACTGTAAACATTGGGGTGTGTGTATCCCTTTGAATCAGTATTTTTGTATCCTTTTAATAAATACCTAGTAATGCAATTGTTGTATTGTAGGGTAGCTCTATTTTTAACTTCTTGAGGAAACTCCAGATGGAGTTTTCCAGAGTGGCATTCCCACCAACAATTGTAACAATTGTAACAACAACAATTGTAAGAAGGTTTCCCTTTCTCTGCATCCTCCTGAACATCTCTGTCCTTTGTGTCACTAATGTTAGCCAGTCTGACAAGTGCAAGTTTATTTTCCATTGTAATTTTGATTTGTATTTCCCTGATGATCAGTGATGTTGAACATCTCTTCATGTGTCTGCTGGCCATCTGTATATCTTCTTGGGAAAAATATTCATGTCGTTGCCCATTTTTTCATTGTATTATTCATTTTGGGTGTTGAGTTTGATAAGTTCTTTATATTTTTTGGATGTAACCCTTTATCAGATAAATAAGTCATTTACAAATATTTTCTCCTATCATGTAGGTTAACTTATAGTGTTGTTGATCATTTCCTTCACTGTGCAGCAGCTTTTTATTTTGGTGAAGTTCCAATAGTTTATTTTTGCTTCTGTTTCTCTTGTTTCAGGACATACATAGAAGTTGTTACAGTGTATGTCAAAGAACTTGTTGCCTGTGTTCTCCTCTAAGATTTAATGGTTTCATGTATCACAGGTTGTTCACCCATTTTGAATTTACTTTTGTGAATGATGTAAGAAAGTGGTCCAGTTTCATTCTTTTGCATGTCACTGTCCAATTTTCCTAGCACAATTTGTTGAAGAGACTGTCTTTGTCTCACTGAATATTTCTTCCTTCGTTGTCAAATATTTACTATATAGTTGTGGGTTCATTTCTGGATTTTCTATTCTGTTCCATTGATTTATATGTTCATTTTTATGCCAGCACCATACAGTTTGGATCACTATACCTTTGTAATATTACTTGAAATCTGGAATTGTGATGCCTCCAGCATTGCTTTTATTTTCAATGTTGCTTTGGCTATTCAGGGTCTTTTGTGATTACATACAAATTTTAAGATTGTCTGACCTAGGTGTCCCTGGTGGTTCAATTGGTTAAGCAGCTTCCTTCAACTCAGGTCATGATCTCAGGGTCTTGGGATTGAGCCCTGCATCAGACTCCCCTACTAAGTGGGAAGTCTACTTCTCTTTCTCCCACTGCCTACTGTTCTGCCTACTTGTGTTCTCTGATCTCTCTTATGTTCTCTTTCTCAAATATACAAACATAATATTTTTTAAAAAGATTGTCTGATCTAGCTCTGTGAAAAATGCTGTTGGTATTTTTATAGGGATAGCATTAAATGCATAGATTATTTAGGTTAATAAACACATTTTAACAATATTTGTTTTTTCAATCCATGAACAGAGAATAGTTTTTAATTTCTTAGTGTCATCTTCAATTTCTTTCATCAATGTATTATAGTTTTCACAGTACAGATCTTACATAATAGGTCACAAATCAGTCCTCAATAAATACAAAAGGATTGAGATAATGCCATACATATTTTCCAACAACAACACTATACAACTTCAAGTCAACCACAAGAAAAATTTAGAAATACCCCAAATGCATGGAGGTTAAAGAACATTCTGCTAAAGAATAAATAAAAAAAAATATTTGGAGATAAATGATAATGAAAGCGTGATTGTCCACAACCTCTAGGATACAGCAAAAGCAGTCATAATAGGGCAGTATATAGCAATACAGGCCAACATCAAGATGCAAGAAAAATTTCAAGTAAGCAACAAAACTTTACACCTAGATGACCTAGAAGAACGACAAATGAGGCCTACAACCAGTAGAAGAAAAGAATAAGGATCAGAGCAGGAATAAATGGCATAGAAACAAAGCAAAACAAAACAAAACAAAACACCCAGTAGAAGAGATCAGTGAAACTGGGAGCTGGTTCTTTGAAAAAATTAATAAAACTGATAAACCCTTAGCCAGACTTATCAAAAGAGAGAGAGAGAGAGAGAAAGAGAGGACCTAAATAAATAAAGTCACAAAGGAGAAAGAAGTAACCAACACCACAGAAATGTAAACAATTCTAAGAATATTATGAGAAATTTTATGCCAAAAAATTGGATGATTTGGAAGAAATGGATAAATTCCTAGAAACATACAAACTATCAAAACTGAAACAAGAAGAAAGAGAAAACTTGAACAGATGGATAACCAGCAATGAAATTGAATTCATATTCAAAATCTTCCAACAAACAAAATTCCAAGGCCAGGTAGCTCTTCAGGGGAATTCTACCAAATATTTAAGGAAGAATCAATACCAATTCTTCTCAAACTATTCCAAAAAAATAGAAATGGAAGGAAAACCAGTGGAAATAGGCATTACCACCTGAATAGGTGGTTGAGGACCTGAATAGGAAAAAAAAAGAAAAGAGAAAGAAAGAGGGAGAGAGAGAGAAAGAAAGAAAGAAAGAAAAAAGTTGGAATAAAGGTGAAGCTGCTCTCTGCTTGAGCTAAGACATCCACCTTCTCCTGCCCTTGGACACCCATGGGCACTCCTGGTTCTCAGGTTTTGAACTCAGACCTTAACTTACACCATTGGCTTTCCATGTCTCAGGGTTTTAGATCCATATACTACCAGCTTTCCTGGTTCTCTAGCATCCATATGGCAGATCATGGGACTTCTTGGCCCCCAAAAACATATGAACCAATTCCTATAACAAATCTTTTCATTTATCTATTTATCTACCTATTATCATCTATCATCTACCTATCAATCATCATCTATATATCATCTATCACCTATATCACCTCTATCATCTCTCAAGCACTGATATCCTATTGGTTCTGCTTCTCTGGAGTACCCTGACCAATGCATTTGTATTACTGTAATTTCCTTTTAAGGGTAACCCTTTGTGGGTATCTAGGTTGTTCAGTCCGTTAAGCATCTGCCTTTGGGTTGGGTCATGATCCCATGGTCCTGGAACTGAGTCCCATGTCAGGTTCCATGCTTAGCAGGGAGTCTGCTTCTCCCTCTTCTTCTGCCCTCCCCTCCATGCTCGCTCGCTCACTCTCTCTCTCTCTCTCTCTCTCTCTCAAATAAATAAATAAAATCTTTTAAAAAAGAAGAATAACCTTTTGTGTTATGATATATTTTTTATCTCTATGAATGTTTTCAGTGTTAAAGTCTGTCAAGCTTTCTTTTGTGTAAAGTTTCGTGGTATATATCTTCCCATCCTTTATCTTGAACCTTTATATAACTGAGCTGTGTCTTTTGCAGGCAGCATAAAAATGAGAATTTTTTCCAATTGTTAGGATCATTGTTTTTTGATTGGTAATAGACCTGACTATAACATAACTACATAGCACTGCAATTTAAAATATAACAGTGAGCTTTAGTCATGGTATTAGATTTATTATATTATCAACTTTATCACATTCCTACTAATAACAGAGTTAGTGCGTACTAATTATTAGTATGAGATAACTTTAAAAATAAGAAATATATAATATAAAAACTCTTAAGTATGCATTTCTTACAAATAATTCATCTGAGGAATTTTATATATAAACATAAATGTATATTATATTTATATTAAAAATCATCTATATGTTCTTGTCTATCATAACTATAATATGCAGGTTTTTGAATCCCAGATAATCAGGCCTTGCATGTAGTTTTGTTTTTGTTTTTCCATTTTTCCTGTCCATTGAAGATAATTACTCTGGAAGAATAAATAAAAGGGGAAAAGTTACCTGTTTGACCAACCAAGTTAAAAATGACAATTCAACAAAAAGCATGAGGTTACCCTAATTATAAGATAGAGTTCTATCATGCGATTTATTTGTAACCAACTTCTGAACACACAAATGCTAAAGGATTAGATATTATTAGAAAAAATTTAAAAGATCATATTGCAAAGAAGTTTTTAAATGGCAAATTAAAAAGTCATTTATAGTTTACTGTGCCTATGATCTTGTTTTCAATATTGAAAAATATTTTCCAATTCAATTTTATTATATGTAGCTATATGACTATCATCATTTATATATTTATATTATTTACATTTATCTGGTACATTAAATTTTCTCTATTTCTGTCTCAACCCCTAAACTATTTTATACTCACTGTGATATGATGGATTCTGTTTTGCTGGTTACTCTTTAGGTTCACTCTCACTTTCAAGTTGCCTATATGTTTCAAAATAAATATAATCATTTAAAATTATATTTTCTTTGTTCTACAAAACTTTGTATACACTATCAATATTGAAACAGCTTTGAAATCCTATTTAGGATCTGATACTCTGAGACCAGCTACTACTTGAGAATATCTTGCCACTGAGAACACCTCTCAACTAATAATCCTAACATGAGAAAAAACAGTAATACAAGTTTACCTAAAAATGATTTCATAATTTCAGTATTTGTAAAAAGTAGCTAATAGCCTTAAGCTTTCTCATGATTCATCTTCTGCCATATTTATTTCTACTAATTTTACTAGCTTTTCCCCTCAAAGATATGTTATCAGTTTTTCCATAATAAAGTCATCCAACATATGAATATTCTTTTAATTATGTTAACTATTTCACACACATTATTTCAGCAATTTTACATAAATTTATCAAAACATTTCTATGAAATGTATTCCCTTTTGGTATTATCTTATCAACTTTAATAGTTTAATAAAATTTATTTATATTAAATAAAATGAATAGCACAGATATAAAATTCAAAGACAGAAATTATTTTGTAGCAATTTCCCTGAAGTAAGCTGATTTTAATATTATTTTTATTTTGAAGCAAATTTTCAGATATTTCTAAGGTCTTTTAATGAAAACTAATGAAAAATTATTTGTTCTATTTTTTCAGAAGGTTAGCTTTGACTACAAACTAGATTTTTCAGTCTATTATTTATTAATTTTTAAATTTTTCTATCTCTAGCTGCCTCTCAATCTATTTAACTGCCTGAAAGACTATTTTTTAAGATTTCTGCTTCCTTTTAATAAAATATTCATAAAAGGGGCGCCTGAGTGGCTCAGTGGGTTAAAGCCTCTGCCTTCGGCTCAGGTCATGGTCCTGGGATCAAGCCCGCATTTGGCTTTCTGCTCAGCAGGGAGCCTGCTTCCTCCTCTCTCTGCCTGCCTCTCTGCCTACTTGTGATCTCTCTCTCTGTCAAATAAATAAATAAAACTTTAAAAGAAGATATTCATAAAATACTTTGAAATATATAAATATTAAAGAATAAAGTAATAATGCTTATATATATTTAATAGTTAAGATCAAAAGTAAATGGAGGTAAACATTAACTAAAAATCATTTCCACTTAATTTTACCCAAACAGAATTAGTTATAAGATTAAAATTAAAATTGCTGACTTTTGGAAAAATTCTGTTTGTCATCCATTGTACTAATTATTAATATATTATTATATTTTATATAAATATAAACTTAAATATTTATCTTTAATTTTGAGATATTAGTTACATCATGATGGTGTTATTTATTTATAAGTCATATATATGCCAACAAATTATAAAAGTAATAAATCTTAAATATGAAATCATATGAAATATGAAATCAATATACTCATCACTTGTATACTCCTCAGTTCTCCATTTTTTCCTTTGGAAATAAACTTTTACCAGTGTGATAATCAGTACACAGAGAATAATGAAAAAGGGAATAAGTAAGAAAAATGGCCATCTGGTAGGTTTGGGATGGTAAATATCCTCAATGTAGCTTCTTTCTAGGAGAGAAAACATCAGTGATTTAAAAGCAATTACCATGAATATAATAAAGACTTTTCTATATATTAATATGACTATTAACATACAAAATTTTAACTCTTTTATAATTTTATAATTAACATGTTTTTAAATAAAGTAGATAAGTTGACAGCATAAGTGCCCTCCAAAATATTTCTAACTTCCATAATATTCCTTTGCTTCATTATTAAGAACTTTTTATTTCACAGTTTCTTTTCAGAACGGTTTGATAATATAGATGAAAAGAAAGTGTGACCTCTGTAAAGAACTTTTTCTCAATACCCTATTTTTAGTAAATACTGTACATGTCATAACATTTTCATGATGTCCAAATTGCCTTTTATTTCTTGTATTGATATGTGTTTTCATTTCTTATCTAAGAAATTATTGCTTATTCTAAGGTCATGTGGACATTTCTCTGTTTTTTTCAAGAAGATATATAGTTTCATTTATATGTTCAGATTTATGATTTGCTTCTTATAAACTGTTAAGTAATTGAAGTTTTAAGTGTCTTTTGATCTTATTTGGATATTTAATTCTTACAGCACAATGTTTTGAACTGATTTCCTCCTTCATTGAACTACCTATATTTTCCTTGAAAAATTGATTAACCATAAAGCAATAGATATAATTACCAATGCCACACTAAATATAATCTATAATATATAATCTATATATAATCTATATGTAATCTATATGTAATCTATAGAAATATATAATAATTAATAAAGTAAATGCAATATAAGCCAAATGGACAAAGATGTCCTTCTTGTTCTTTTTCTGGGATTTTTTTTTTTTTTGGCTATTCTGACACTTTTTGCAAATATTTTAGAATCAAGTTGTTAATATATAAAAAGTTACATGGTTTTATGATTGGGTTTTTTAATCTATAAATTTTATTAGAATTGACATCTTAGCAATAGTAAATCTTCCAGTAGGTAAACATGACATATTTCTCCACTTATTTTGTTTCATTTAACATGTTTGCATTTCTGTTTTAGTTTCAGTGTAAAGGTATTAGACATCCTTTGTTAAATTTATTCCTAAAATTTATATTTTAATAGTATTGTAAATGGTACTAATTTTAAGTTGATTTCCATTTACTGCTGCTATTATATAGCAATACTACTGACTTTTGTTTTACTTTGTTTCAAGTTTTTATTTAAAGTCTAGTTAGTTGGGGTGCCTAGGTGGCTCAGCGGGTTAAGCCTCTGCCTTAACCTCAGGTCATGATCTCAGGGTCCTGGGATGGAGCCCCGCATTGGGCTCTCTGCTCAGCAGGGAACCTGCTTCCCCCTCTCCCTCTGCCTGCCTCTGTTTGCTTTCTCTATCACTCTGTCAAATAAAAAAATAAAATATTTTTTAAAAAGTCTTAAAAAAATAAAGTCTAGTTAGTTAACATATAGCATAATAGTGGCTTCAGGAGTAGAA
Organism: Martes martes; assembly: GCF_963455335.1. Lineage (NCBI taxonomy): Eukaryota > Metazoa > Chordata > Mammalia > Carnivora > Mustelidae > Martes > Martes martes. Next base: position 35,552,363 of record NC_137889.1, on the reverse strand, counting down.
TTTAGTGATTTGTCAATTATATATAATACCCAGTGCTCAACACAAGTGCCATCCTTAGTACCCATAACCCATTCAAACCATCCTCTGCTCACCTTCCCTCTATTAACCTTCATTTTTATTCTCTATAATTAAGAATCTCTTTTAAAAAGTCTCTTAGGGTTTTCCTCCTTCTATTTCCCCTCTTTCCCCTATATTCACCTGTTTTGTTTCTTTAAATTTGACATATGAGTAAAATCATATGGTATTTGTCTTTCTCTAATTTATTTCACTTAGCATTTCACACTCTAGTTCCATCCTCCATCCACATCATTGCAAATGGCAAATTTCATTCTTTTTTAAGGCTGAGTAATATTTCATTATTTATCTATCTCTATCTCTATCATCTATCTATATCTACCTAGCTAGCTATCATCTATCTATCTAATCTCACATCTTCTATCTATATCTATCTTCTTTCTATCTATCTATCATCTATCATCTATCTTATCTATCTATCATCTATCTATCTAATCTCACACCTTCTTTATTCATTTATCAGTTGATGGACACTAGGGTTCTTTCCATAATTTTTGTAGATAATTATAAATATTTTTGTAGATAATACTGCTATAAATCTCAAGGTCCATGTGTCTCTTCAAATCAGTGTTTGTGACCTTTGGGTAAATACCTAGTAGTGCAATGCTGGGTCATAGGGTAGTTCTAGTTTGCAATTTTTGAGGAACCTCCATACTGTTTTCCAGAGTGGCTGCACCAATTTGCAACCCCACCAACAGTGTAAAAGGGTTTCCCTTTCTCCACATCCTCACCATCTGTTGTTTTCTGTGTTGCCACTTTTAGCCATTCTGACAGGTGTGATGTGATTATCTCATTGTAATTTGATTTGTATTTCCCTGATGATAAGTGATATGGAGCATATTTTCATATGTCTGTTGGCCAACTGTATGTCTTCTTTGGAAAAAATATCTATTTGTGTCTTCTGCCTATTCCTTAACTGGATTATTTGGCTTTTGTGTGTTGGGTTTGATAAGTTCTTTATATATCTTGGATATTGCTGACTGAAAATTTCCTTTGACCTTTCAAAAGATATTATTTCTAAAAGTGTTTTGCAGATTCCTTGGGATTTTCTATGTACTTTAAAACATCTTAGTCTCATTTCATCCTTTCTAATAATCTTTATGCTCCTGATTTCTTCTTTTTTGTTATTGCACTGGCTAGGACTTATGGGAAAATGCTGAATAGGCATAGTGAGAACATAATTTGTTTCCTCACTCTCAACTTAAAAAAAAAAAAACCAGTGTATTTCGTCATAAGCTATATTAGCTATGTTTCCTTTTTTTTTTAATATTTTATTTATTTATTTGACAGACAGAGATTACAAGTAGGCAGAGAGGCAGGCAGAGAGAGGGAGGAAGCAGGCTCCCTGCTGAGCAGAGAGCCTGATGCGGGGCTCGATCCCAGGACCCTGAGATCATGACCTGAGCCAAAGGCAGAGGCTTAACCCACTGAGCCACCCAGGTGCCCCACTATGTTTCTTTTAATTTTTTATCAGAGTAATCAAGTTTACTTCTGTTTGCTGCTTTAAAAGAATTCATAAACAGGTGTTGAATTTTTTTGTTAAATGATTTTTATGCATCAAGTGAGAAAGTCATATACTTTTTAAAAATAATTTTGTTGATTTGGTTGCACTGATTGACTTTCTAGTGATTAAGAAGACTTGAATTTCTAAGATAAAGTCCAACTAATTTGGATTACTATCCTTTTAATATAGATAGGTATAGAAGATGAGCTAATATTTTGTTAGGAATGTTTGCATCTATGTTTATGAAATATATTATTCTGTAATTTCTCTGTGTTAACTTCCTTGTATGGATTTGATATTGGGTTATATTTTCCTCATACAATTAGATGAAGAAGTCCCCTTACTTGTTTTTTATTTTTTTATTTTATTTTTTATTTATTATTATTATTTATTATTTATTTTATTTTATTTTATATTTTATTTTAAAGATTTTAATTATTTAAGAGAGAGAGAGAGAGAATGAGTGGGTGGGAGGTGAGCAGAGGGAGAGAGAGAAGCAGACTTTCCACTGAGCAGGGAGCCCTATGCAGGTGATCCTAAGACTCTGAGATCACAACCTGAGTCAAAGGCAGAAGCTTAACCAACTGAGCCACCCAGTTGACGCCCTACCAGTTTTTAAAATGATATTTCTTCCTTGCAAAAATTTGCTGGATTTGACCTGTGAAACCATCTATACCAATCTGTGGAGGGAGAGGGGTGTTTAATTCTGTTGGTAGTTACATTTAAAAATTATAAACCCACAGATCAAAGAAGTTTTAATTCTGGTGTCTTGGTTATATCCTTTGATTTATAATTCCTTTTTCAAAAGGAATAGCCATTTTTTAACAACTGAATAGCTTTATCAGCCTTGCTTCTTTCCCATACCTAATTGATACTCAAATAGCTTATATATTATTTTGATCATTTTTTGAGTTGATATAAATCCTTTAAAATGTGTGGGTTTCTTATATGTCAAATAAAAAATATACCCCATTAACCACAGGCCATGCCCACAAATCCTTTTTTTTTTTTTAAAGATTTTTATTTATTTATTTCACAGACAGAGATCACAAGTAGGCAGAGAGGCAGGCAAAGAGAGAGAGAAGCAGGCTCCCAGACGAGCAGAGAGCCCGATGTGGGGCTCGATCCCAGGACCCTGGGATCATGACCTGAGCCGAAGGCAGAGACCTTAACCCACTGAGCCACCCAGGTGCCCCCACAAATCCTTTTGAGATAAGTCTTTTTCTGCATAGAACCTTGGTGAGACTGCTATGGGATAACTGATTTAAGATTCTTCATAGTCTTATTGTTTGACAGTTTTTAGAGGCATTCTACTACATCAGTTGGAAGACCTTTTGCATAGATTAAGATGTATAAAATGCATCACTACCATCCTGAGGTTTAAAAAAAGTTGGGGGCGGGGGGAGATGTCTTATAGGGACACCTGGGTCTCTCAGTCAGTCAAGTATCTGCCTTCAGCTCAGTTCATGATCCCAGGGTACTGGGATTTAGTCCCACATCAGGCTCCTTGCTCAGCAGGAAGCTTGCTTCTCTCTCTGCCTGCTGCTCCCCCTGATTGTGTTTTCTTTCTCTCTCGCTGACAAATAAATAAAAATTTTTAAAAATATATAAATATTAATTAATATAAAAAATAAATAATTTTTAAAAGGGTCTTACAGTCACATGCTTGATTTAATTTTTGAGGTCAAATTTTATTTTTCGATATCTCAAATTTAGTTTTTAGCCATTTCTTACAATAAGAATGTTTTGTTGGAAGAGAGTCCAGGGATAAGAATGTTTCATTTTCAAACTAAATCCAAATGAAGCCAAAAACCCCCCAAATCCTGTCTTTATGTTTGATCTACATTGTACTTGAAAAGTGAGGTATTTTTCATCAATTATTACTATCTTCTCATGTTTTATCATAGGTTACTTAAATCACATTCTGGAAATCTTTACAATCTACCTGGAAATCTTGCTGACCAGAACCAATGAATTCTACTTTCCACACTACCACAGGCAGCAGTGATGACAAACAATTTACCATTTCATAATAAATGTCCCTATTTCTCCAACATCTAATAACATGTTTTTAAGCTGTCTTTGGATTGCTCACCAACAGTCTTCTCAAGACAATTTCAACAATATACTAAAAGTCTTCAACAGTTTCCTAGAGGCCTTTCTACCTTCTGTGCAACATTCAGTTCCAAAGCTAATGCCTTAATGTCTTAGATTCTTTTTATATAAATATACCATCTGATTATCAAATTGTTTTATATTACACACACACTACCATCTGACTATCAAATTGTTTTCTATTACACACACACACACACAGATGTTTTCATATATATAAAATATACAGACAGAAAGATGTAAGACATGCAGGAAACTTCTTAGTAATGTAGTAATTTATATTTTTAAGATTTTTTTATTTGGGGCACCTGGGTGGCTCAGTGGGTTAAGGCCTCTGCCTTCAGCTCGGGTCATGATTTCAGGGTCCTGGGATCAAGCCCCGCATTGGGCTTTCTGCTCCACAGGGAGCCTGCTTTCTCCTCTCTCTCTGCCTGCTTCTCTGCCTACTTGTGATCTCTGTCTGTCAAATAAATAAATAAAAATTTTTTAAAAAATTTAAAAAAATATATTTTTTTAATTTAATTTGTCAGAGAGAGAGCACAAGCAAGGGGAGTGGCAAGCAGAGGGAGAAGCAGGCAGAGGGAGAAGAGGGCTCCCGCTGAGCAAGGAAACCTATGGGGGACTCTATCATGACCTGAGTCAAAGACAGACACTTCACAAACTGAAACACCCAGGCATCCCCAAATATAGTACTTTAAAATGATCATTTACTTTTGTTCATTTTGTTCATTTTGTTCATTTTGTGTGTCATGAATTTGGGGAATTTGCATTTTGTGTCTCAATGTAATCAAATTTCAAATTGGGAAGATGATTTTCAACAGATGAGTGTTCCAATAATGAGAGTTGCAAGAATTAGTATTCTAAAAGACCCAGTCAGAATCTCACTTCTGTACTTTTTGTGGATCAATAACATCACTAAGGTCAAACTGAAATGATATGTGTGTGCTCAAAATATGCTTTAATTATCCTAAATTTAAGTTTTCATATATAGTCTGGCCCTAAGCATTGTTGGATATGCTGGGTTACTCTAAAACCCAATTCTCTTTGGACCAAAAAAAAAAAAAAATGTAAGAAACTACTTCAGACTTTAGTTATATTTGGCCAATAGGAATAACTGCATAACATTTGGAAATTCAGAATAATGAAATATTCATGATATTTATCCCCCTGCCTCCGCAGCATCTCCCATAGTGGCTGCATATACTCTACACCTCTACCTCATGCTGGGCAGTACCTCTCCCTATGATTTAGATCCTAGTATGTATCCCTGACCATAGTTACGTCATGAAGGTGCCTCAGATTCTGGTTCTAGTAATACCACCTCTTCCCTTTGTTCTTCTAGACTTGAGAAGTAGTAGTGGATTCCTGTGTTGCCTCAAGATTCTCTGATGGGCTTTCAACTCTGTCATTACGTGTTAGCTAATGCCTTATATTGAATTCCTTCTGTGTGAAGGACTAAAGTCATTTCTATTTTACTGGCTGGGCCTTTACTGATATATCTTATTTATAATGTATGTTACGTATCTTATATTACTCTCTACAGTAAAACATAAGTTAGCTTATATGTCTTATTATTTGATGTCCATACATAATTTAAATATAGATTGGCAGACAAATAAATAAAATGTTATTTTATTAAATTTAATAAATTAAAATAGTTTTAGTTATATTTTCAATTTGCTATTAAAACTTACCAGAAGAGAGACCACCAGATGCACCTGGAAAATTGCCACTGTCAATACTCCCACCAATCCATCTGTCAGAAGTAGTTTGGCAATTAGGAGGTAAATATTTGGGGTTACAATGACAGTTCTTTTTATTATTGCATATCTGAAACCAGGAGAAATATCACCTTATGAGATAGGTTGCTATAATTATTTGTGTTCCGGTAGAATTTTAAAAATAATACTTAGGTAAAATAAGGTCAATCTTGTTATGTGGTTTATGAGTATATAAATATGTGTGTGTGTGTGTGTGTGTCTGTGTGTGCGTGCGCACACGTGTTGTTATGTGTTTACATTCTAGTATTATTCTCAATGATTTATATTCTCACATCATATTACTGGTACTTACTCCTTGTTCATTGCATTTTTTTGGAGTACAGTCATAATTCAAGTATGCAGCATCTACACATTCTTTATTCCTACAAACCTAAAATGAAAATAAGCCAAAATAAATTAACATATGAAATAACATCTGAATTTGTCATTTCACTAAAAGAATTCTATATTATTCTGACATAAGAGACATCCATTTAGCAAAAAGTGTTAATACACTAAGTGATTATTTTATACAGCTACTATGTTTCCAGCACTAGATGAGACTCTGATTATCTGATAGTAAAGAAAACAACAAAAGTATCCTCCCTTCTTATACTGGGATAAAATGTATAGACATGAAATAAGTAAAAGTGAAGATAAATATGTCACAAATACTGTAATAAAAATGCTTTAATGAAAAAATAAAGAACAGGTAATTTATCTTATATGTGAGAACAGTTTTAACCTCCTCATCAGGTCTGGATGTTGAACAGGACTTAATCAAGAATAGAAATGAGGGGTGCCTGACTAGCACAGTTTGTTAATGGTCTGACTCTTGGCTTCAGCTCAGGTCTGATCTCAGAGTTATGAGATCAAGCCCTGCATCAGGCTTCACATTCAGCATGGAGTCTGCTTAAGTTTCCCTCTGTCTTTCTCTCTGCCCCTCCTCACTAAATAAATAAACAAATAATATCTTTTAAAAAAAGAATAGGAGTGAAAGACAAAGTACTTATAGGAAAAGAAATAATATTTAAAATTACACTGAAATATAGTATAGAAATTTGAGAAATATTAACAAGTGTAGCTGCTACACAAAGACTAGCCATTCAATCATTAATTCACTATATAATTGAGTCCCAAAACATGAATGCCCTGAAAACACACCAGTAAACAAAAAAATCTCATATTTATATTGCAACAAAAGATATAAAAATACACAAATAAAAAGGTCAAATGTGATGTGATAAAAATTGTTAGGACAGAACTGTGTGAGACCCTACATTCTTAAACAGAAAGTCAGCCTATAACTTACAAGCAATTGGTTGTATTTAGAGATTTTATTGGAAGATGGAAAGCCGATAAAATAGGTTTTGGAAACGAGGAAGGAAAGGACAAGAGAAAATGTAGAGACAAATTAAGATACCATTATATGGTATAGTAGTCCAGGAAAACGATAATCATAGAGTGAAACTGAGTGGATGTGGTGGAAGGAAAATCTGTGGTTGTATTTGAGACATAGTTTAGAAATTTAATCCACTGAATTATAGTTATGGATTTTATGTGAAGGATGAGAAGAAAGACAGCTCAATGACACCAAGATTTCTGGCTTACCTAACACTCTTGGTGGTGGTACAATCAAATGAGGTAGGGAAAGCTAAGCAGAAAGCTTGAAAGTATAGCAATTATTTTTTGAAATTTCTTTCCACTTCTTTCAACTACGCTTCATATTTTTTAAAAAAAACTAAAAATGTACTGCCTTCATGGAAAGGCTCTGAGTGACATGGAAAACCAGAGAACATGTAGTTGGTTATACTGTTTTTGTAAAAATGTTTTCCAAGTAATATTGTCAATATTTTTTTGGTATTCTTTCCTCTTGGAAATATATGATAATCCTATAAAATTTTTTAAGGTTTTATTTATTCGCTTATTTTATAGATGGGGGAAAGGGCAGAGGGAAAGAGATAGGGACCTCCATGCTCAGTGCAGAGCCCAATGTGGGGTTCTATCTCATGATACTGAGATCATGACCTGAGCCAAAACCAAGAGTCAGATGCTTAACTGACTGAGCCACCCAGGCACTGACATAATATACTAATTGTTAAAGCCAGAGAATGAATCTGCTCAAATAGATTTTGCTAAACATTACTAAATATGGAAAAATATATCATTAAAGATGTTTGATGATTTTGGCAACCGATACCTCAGTTTAAGACTTGGAAATATCCTGATTATAAATACATGGCCAGGTTATTCTGAAGGGTTGTGGTAATAGTATAAAAGTTCTGTTCTGAATACAGACTAGTGTTGCTATAGTTAAAAATACATGTGTTCTGTTAAAATGATGCCTTAACATCTAACTAGCACTAGGACAGAGAAGTTAAATATATAATTAGCAGAGCTGTTGTCCAGAAGAAGGTAAACTTAACTCTCAGAACCATTAAATAAATTCTATGAACCAGTGAGAAAAAAGTTAAGAAGAGATTGTTGGTATTATGAGTATTCTGTTTCTGCAATGGAGTTTTTTTCATTTGTTTGAACATGTTTAACTTCAGTTGTACCATGCAGAAAGGCTAGGGAAAGACATTATCCAAAGTGGGGAGCTAGCTACAAAACCACAGAAGTTATTTATCTCCATATAATAATAATATAAAGAAAACAATGGCTCTTCACCAAAGTCTATTGAAACAGATTTTTAAAAATTTGGCTGGAGATAAAAAATGATGCAGCTTCTTATACTTCTCACTATGATAGAATAAGATTCTGCAGAAATCTTCATGTATAGAGAACTTAAAATAGGGCATTTTCTTGTACACATGTTCTTTAAAAAATTATGTACACATGCTCTTTAAAAAATTATGTACACATGTTCTTTAAAAAAATATGGCTGTACCAGAGACAAAGTAAAAATTATTTTTAGGTTCACAAAATATGAGACGATGTGATTCCATGAAACTAACCAAAATTGAAGCCAGTATTCCTCCACTGGTCATCAGTGACCAATCACATAGGCTTTATTTCTTTTTTTAATCACATAGGCTTTAAATGATCAGGTTTACCCTACACCGGTGACAGAATGACAAGATTTTACCAAATATTGAAAAAATAATCTGGGGAGTGGCATCAATAAAATGGTGCACTGAGAAGTCCCAAGTTCTTATTCTCCCTTGGAGATATTTTTTAGAAGAAGAAGAAAAAAAGCTGGCTAAGATAACCAATGCGAACTCTAGAAAAACAATGATCTACAGCAACCAATAAAATGCCCAATCAAGAAATAAACACATTCAAAATGGTAGAAAAATGTGTGACATTTTTTATCAAATTTGCCCCACTCCTTCCCCAGCATGACACAGTCTTAGTCTGGAGGAGGAAACTGCTGAGTTCACAATAATTTCCTTTGAATTGAAGGGAGCAGAGGAAACCTTACTTTCAAAATTATTATTTGCCTGGGAGCTGCCTGAAGGACTGGTCTCTGTTCCACCTAACTTAAACCTCAGATAGGGAGAAACAATGAACACTGCTCAGGAAAGCTGCAAGGGGACTAAGACTTTCAGATAGACACCTGGAGCAAAACATTACAGGTAAAGACATACAATAGACCATCTAAAGCCCCAAGGAGAGGCTGGCATGAGACTATTTGGAAAAATAGACACTTGAAAGCATCCATGTATGTGAGAATTTGAAAAAGCCACAGGGAGTCTTAGGAAAAATGCATAATCACAACAGTTCTGAGAAGAACACAAACTTTCTTCTCAGAGTGATCCCAAGGCTCAGAGCACACCCAACTGCCCCAGCACAGAGCCAGTCTATAAACACTAGAAGTGCCTGTTTTTTCAAATGTCCAATTTCAACAAAAAATCAAAAGGTAGAAAAAGAAACAAGAAAACATGCCCCAATCAAAGGAAGAAAATGAAGTGATAGAAAGTTATTTTTAAATAACCACATTAAAGGGGTCCTTGGTTGGCTGAGTTGGTTAAGCATCTGACTCTTGATTTAGGCTCAGATCATAATTTCATGGTTGTGAGATCAAGCTCTGCATCATGTGCTGCATAAAGCTCTGGGCTCCAAGCTCAGAGTGGAGCTTGCTTAAAATTCTCTCTCTCCCTCTCCCTCTGCCCCTCCCCACCACTTGTGCTCTCTGTCTCTAAAAAAATTAAAATAAAATAACCAAACTAAATATGCTGCAATGCTAAATAAAAATTTGGATTAAGAATGAAAGAAAGTCAGAAAAATTGTATATGAACAAAATGAGAATATCAACAGAGATAGCAATTATAAATAGCAACCCAAAAATTATGATGCTGAAACATATAACAACTAAATTTAAAAATTTACTATACAGGTCAACAACAAATTTTGGTTGACAGAAGAATCAGTGATTTGAAGAGAGGGTATTTTAAATTTTGGAGTATTAGATGCAGAAAGAAAAAAAGGACAAGGAAAAATGAACAAAGCCAAAAGGACTTATGAAATACCATCAGGCAAATCAAAATACATATTATGGGAGTCCCTGAAGTATATGAGAAAAAAAAGGGGCAGGGAGATTATTTGAAGAAATGATGGCTTAAAATTCCCCATGTTTGAAGAATAACATGGATCTACAAGTTTTAGGAGACCACTGAATTCCAATAAGACAAATGAAGACAGACTCACACCAAAACACATTACAATAAAACTAAAATGACAGTGGAAAAAAAAGAGAATCTTAAAAACAGCAAGTGAAAAATGAATCACCATGTACAAGGAATCCTTAACAAGATTACAGCAGATTCTTCAGTAAAAACCTTCTGCTGATAGGTTGGAATTGCTAAATGGAAAAAAAAAAAAAAAGCCCTAACAACTGAGAATTCTATACCCAAAAAAACTGTCCTGAATTTGATAGGGAATCTAATACATTCTAGATTAAAAAGAAACAAATTTTTAAAAGTTGAGGGATTTAATACCATTAAGACCTTGTCAAAAAAAAATACTTAAAGGGAATACTTCAGGGTAAATAAAAGTATACTGGTCTGTAACTAGAATTTATATAGAGAAATAAAGATCTATGGTAAAAAATAAATGGTGAAATTATAAAAATTGGTATAATTGTAATTTTCATTTACAACTCAATTTTGAAAACGTCTGTGAGATTCAAAATATAAATGCATAAAATTAAATAATAAATTTATGTTAATGGATACACAGTATACAAAATATAATTTTTGATACAAATGTGGAAGGCAAGGCTGTATAAGAGTAGAGGTTTGTGTGTCCTTGAAGTTAATTTGGTATCAATTCAAATTAGATTGTTATAACTTTAGGATGTTGTATGTAATCCCATGGTAACAACAAAGAAAATATCTATAGAATATGCACAAAAGAAAATGAGAAGAGAATCAAAATATGTCACTGCAAAACATGAACTAAACAAAACTGAAAGTGGTATAGGGGATATGAGGTAGAAAAATCTATAAGAAATTTTAAAAAATAATAATAATAAAATGACAAACTAAGTCCTTCTCTATCACTAATTACATTAATGCTAATGGATTAAATTTCCCAATCAAATACCATAGATTGGCAGAATAGATAACATTGCACAACTATATGCTAAAAGAGACTCTTTCTGAAGGAAACACACTTGATAACAAATGACACAAATATGTTGAAACTGAAAGGATGGAAAAATATATTCTGTGTAAATAGTAACAAAAAGGAATGGAAATAGCTGTTAAAATAAATCTTAAATCAAACTACCATGACAAGAAAAATAAAAGTATATTCTAGATTAAGTGATCCACTCACCAGAAAACATACAGATTATAAACTGTATGTACCAAGCATCAAAACTCCAAAATATATGACACAGACAGAATTTCTGTGAAGAAATAGGTCTATAATAATAGCCTTCATACTCCACCTTTGAAAAGAATGAGGCAGAAGACCAATAAGAAAATAAAGGATTTAAACAACAACACTATACCAATTGGACATAATAAGACACATAGAATGCTCCTTGAAACAGCAAAATACACATCTGTCTCAACCACACATAGACATTGCATATATTAGTCCACATTTTAGTTACAAAAAGTCTTAATAAATTTAGAAGTTTGAAATCATACAAAGTTTTTTTTTTCCTGATTAAAGTGAAACTACAAATTAAAAGCAGAAGGAACACTGGAAAAATGACAAATATGTGGAAACTCTCCCATTTTAAATTAAAAAATTTGTCAAGAAAAAGACAAGGGAAATTAAAAAATATTCCCAAACAAATGAAAAAAAAAACACAATACAGCAGATTTATGAGATGTAGGAAAATGATGCTAACAGTCATTTTTAACTATAAATCAACATCTAAAATGAAGCATTTTGAATCAACAACTTAAACGTGCACCATCAATAAATAAATTAATTAATAAGCAAACCCAAAGGTAACAGAAGGAAGAAAATAGTAAAGATTAGAACAGAAACCAAAGAAAGAATAGAAAAAAAAACAAAGAATAAAAAATTGAAGACCAACAAAACTGAAAAAAAATTTTACTTAGAATGACTAAAATAAAGAATATTCAAATAATTAAATTAAGTTACAAATGAAACTGGGGACACTGCTATCTATTTTACAGAAATAACAAGCTTTATAAGATGAAAAACTGAAACTGAGAGCTAACATTTAGAAAAACTAATAAAATGAACAAATTTTTAGGAACACCCCATCTACCAACACTGAATCACAAAGAAGTAAAACGTCTGGCTAGATCTATAAATCATAAAGAGATCAGTAATCACAATCCTTGAAACAAAGAAAATTCCTAGACCAGATACTTTCACTGGTGAATATTTACCGAAGAGGTAAGTCAATCCTTCTCAAACTCTTCCAGTAAATATAACAAGGGGTCTCACACCAAGATGCATTCTCTGAGGCCAGAATTACCCTAAAACACGAACTAAGGACCCCATAATAATGGAAAGTTATAAACAAATATTGATTATGAATATTAATATATGTCCTCAACAAAACATAAGTAAACAGAATTCAACAGATATTTTTAAAAATTGTATATCATGACCACGTAGGAAAAATTCATGAAATATGAAAATGATTCAACATATAAAAATCAATGTATTACATTGATTACACCACATTCAAGGAATAATGGGGAAAAAAACACACAACCATCTCCACTGAAACATAAAAATTGACAAAATTGAATACCTTTTCATTATTAAAAATATATATAACAAATTAGGAGTAGAAGAAAACTCTTTCAATATAGTAAGGACTATCTGTAAAAAATACACAGCTATACTTCCAGGGAAAATGGCAGAGTAGGAGAATTCTAAGTCTACCACATCCCATGGAAACAACTAGATAACACCCACATCTGTGTAAATAACCCCCAAAATGGCCCAAAGACTAGCAGAACAGATTCTTCACATCTAACTGTAGAGAAGAGACCATCTTAGAGAAGATATGATGGACAGAGATTAGATCCAGAGAAACAGACCTTTGAGACTGACCACAGAAGGGAGAGATATTTCAGGTGTGGAGAGAGGAGAGAAACAGACTCATGTCAGAATGCTCAAGCAAGGGGAACTCACACAGGAAAGAGAAATCCCCACAATATTTGGCTTTGAAAAACAGGGCATAATTTCACAAGGGTTTATAATCAGTGGGACTTAACACTTGGAAGTTTAAATATCACTGGAGTTGGCTCTGGGAGAACCAGGAAGGTGAGAGGAAATTTGATTCCCTGCCCTTAAAGAGATAGCACAACAAACAGCCTTATGAAGGTGGAGCATAGAAAGCAGTTTTTAAAATACCTAAGGTATACAAGAGGCAGATTTATTTACTAATTTCAGAGCCTGAGCTGGAGGGGGATCTTTTAGAGACTTCTCTAGGAACAATGGAAATGTCAGGCACCATTGCCTGCCTCTGCTCCAAAGCCTATACAAACAGACACCTCTGGGAAAAAGTGCAACATCAACACTAGTTTGCGAGTTTGCTAACAGGTCACCCTGCCCTTTCATTCTCCTGCAGACATGCTCTTTCCAGCCAGGTCTTTTCTCATGTTTCCTCCCATAACAGCCCCACACAAACCTTGCTCACACCATCCCCCAAGGTCCCCTGCAAACTTGCCCCCTCCAGTATGCCCTTGACCAATGCCTATTCAAAGTAGTACCACAAACCTGGCAGTATGCAAGTTATCCCAACAGGGGCCAGTGCCTCACCAAAGTGACTCCTACTCTGGTGAGAGAGGAAGATAACCACATATACCAGTCCCATTGCAGCCCTAGCAGTGTGCTGGGGATAGTTATCTGGTCTGTCTGCAGGCCCTGCCCACAAAACTTCTCAGGGAAGAACACAGGGAAAAGTGTCCTGCAGTTTGGTGCTAACACATCTCTAAGAAGCTCCTGATCTGACCCAACTCAAGCCCTTGGATTTGCCCCCTAACTGCACAGGGACCAAGCACTGCCTGTAACAGGCAAAAAGAACTAAGGCAGGTGACTGCACTGAAGGCAAAAGCAGCTCAGCTATAATAGTAGGGTGTATACAATGAACATAGGAGATACCCTTGATACACCAGGTTCTGATAAATGGGGACATTGCACCTGCAGGACACTATAGGACCTCTTCTTCATAAGGCCTCTGCTTTCTAAAGTAGGACACATAACTTCCTTTCCTAACATAGAAACAGACACAAAGAGGTGGACAAAATGCAAAGGCAGAAGAATATGTCCCAAATGAAAGGAAAGGACAAAATCACAGCAAGACGCCTAAATGAAATTGAGAGAAGTAATATGTTTGAAGGAGATTTTAAGTTAATGGTCATAAAGATACTTATTGGACTTGAAAAGAGTGGAGGACATCAGTGAGACCCTTGACAAAGAGGCAGAAAACATAAAAAAGAACCAATCAGAGATGAATAACTCAATAACTGAAATTAAAAATGGGCTAGAGAGGGCACCTGGGTGGCTCAGTTGGTTAAGTGTCTGCCTTCAGCTCAGGTCATGCTCCCAAAGTTCTGGGATCAAGTCCTACATCCAGCTCCCTGATCAGTGAGAAGCCTGTTTCTCTCTCTCCCTCTGCCTCTCCCCCCTCTCAACTCTTCTCCTCTCTTTCTCTCTCCCTTCTCAAATAAATAAATAAATAATTTTTAAAAATACACTAGATGGGATAAATGATAGACTATAGGAAGAAGAATATATCAGTAACCTCGAGAAAAGAGTGATCAAGTGAATAAGAGAAAATAAAATAATAACAAATTAAAATGGACTACTTAGGGAACCCAGAAACACCTAAAAGTGAAATCTCATTTGTATTATGGGATCCCAGAAAGAGATAACTTGGCAGAAAATGTATTTGAAGAAATAATGGTAGAAAACTTCTTAAATCTAGGGAAGAAAACAAAAATCCATACTCAAGAGGTACAAGAAGCCCCCAACAAAATCAATCTGAGAAGGTCTACACCAAAAGACATGGTGATTAAAATGGGGGAGGCAGGTAATGAAGAGAATTTTACAAGAAGCAAGAGAAAAGAATACAATTATACACAAGAGAAACCCCATAAAGCTATCAGTTGATTATTCAGCAGAAACTTTGCAGGCCAGAAGAAAGTGGCATGATATATTCAAAATACTGAAAGAAAAAAAAGAAAAAAAAAAAAAAGCTGTGACCAAATTCTATCTAGCAAGCCTCTCATTCAGAATAGAAAGAGAGATAAAGAGTTTCCCAGAAAAACAAAAGTTAAAGGAATTCATGGCCATTAAACCAGTTCTACAAGAAATGTTAAAGGGGACTCTTTGATTGGAAAGGAAAAACCACAAGTAGGAATAAGAAAAGTTGGAAGCACAAAAGCAGTAAAAATAAATATATCTATAAAATGAGCCAAAGTAGGAGGGCACGTGATGTAATGAGCACTGGGTATTATATAAGATTAACGAATTACCTCTACCTCTGAAACTAATAAAATTTAAAAATAAAATTTTAAAAATGAGTCAAGGGATTCACAAAATAAAATGATGTAAAAGATGGTACTACATACCTAAAATTTAAAAAGAGTAAATAATGGGTTCAATCTTAAGCAATCATCAACTTAATATAGACTGGTATATACAGGTTATGCTATATATAAACTTGATAACCATGAATCAAAAACCAGTAATAAAGGTGTATAAAATAAAATATATCACTAAAGAAAACCAACAAATCATGAAAGAAGAGACCAAAAAGAAAGGAACAGGGAATGACAAAAACAACCATTAAACAAGTAACAAAATGGTAGTAAGTACATAACTATGAATAATTATTTTGAATGTAAATGGACTAAATGTTCCAATCAAAAGATACAGGGATGGGTGGCTCAGTAAGTTGAGTATCCAACTCAATTTTGCCTCAGGTCATGGTCTTAGGTTTGGGATAGGGCCCCATGTCAGGCTCTTTTCTGAGCAAGGAGTCTGCTTGAGTATTCTCTTCCTCTCCTCCTCCCTCATTAACACTCTGTCTTGCTCTCTCAAATAAATAAATAATTTTTTAAAAAGATAGAGTGACAGGATGGAAAAGAAAGCAAGACCTTTCTATATGCTACCTATAAGAGATTCATTTCAGACCAAAAACACATGAGATTGAAAGTGAAAAGACAGAAAAGCAATAATTATGACAATGGAATTGAAAAGAAATAACAATAGCAATACTTATATTAGAGAAAATAAAATTTTAAAACAAAGGGTGCAATAAGACACAAAGAAGGACTCAATATAATCATAAAGGGAATAATCCAACAAGAACATATAACAATTCTAAATATGTATGCAACGAACATGGAAGAATTCAAATACATAAATCAGCTAAAAACAAACACAAAGAAAATAACCAAGAGTAATATACTAATAGTAGGAGACTGTAACACTTCACTTAAATCAATGGATAGATCATCCAAATAGAAAAATCAACAAATAAACAGTGGCTTTCAATGGCACATTGGACCAGATGGATCTAACAAATACATTCAGAACATGCCATCCTGAAACAGCAGAACACACATTCTTTTCAAGTGCAATTAGAACATTGTCCAGGATATATTATGTATTAGAACAAAGAAAGTCTCAACAAATTCAAAAAGATCAAAGTAATGTCATTCGTCTTTCATCTCTCTGACTATAATGTTAGGAAACCAGAAATCAACCACAAGAAAAATCTGGAAAGAACACAAATAAATGGAGATTAAATAACATGCTACTTAACAATGAATGGGTCAACTAAGAAATCAAAAAGGAAATTAAAAAACACATAGAGACATATGCAAATGAAAACACAATGGTCCAAAAACTTTGGGATGCAAGATAAGCTCTTCTAAGAGGAAAGTCTGTAACAATACAGGCCTACCTCAAGAAGCAAGAAATATCAAATGAACAACCTAACCTTTCACCTAAGAAAGCGAAAGAAAGAAAGAAAATAAGAAAGAAAGAAAACAAAACTCCAAACCAGTAGAAGGAAGAAAACAAAGATTAGAGCAGAAGAAGAAAAAAAAAAAATGAAATGGGAACTAAAAGAACAATAGAACAGATCAGTGAAACCAGGAGCTGATTCTTTGGAAATATCAACAAAATTGATGAAATTTTATCCAGACTCAGAAAAAAAAATGAGGACTCAAATAAAGGAAATCAGAAATTAAAGAGGAGAAATAACAACTGACATCTCAGAAATACAACTATTTATGAGATTAGTGTGAAAAATTATTGCCAAAAAATTGGATGACATAAAAGAAATAGATAAATTCCCAGAAACATATAATTTCCCAAAACTGAATCAGGAAGAAATAGAAAATTTGAACAGATGGATAACCAATGATATTGAATCAGTGATTTAAAAAAAAAAAAAAAGCAAAAAAAAAAAAAAAACCCTTCCAACAAACAAAAGTTCAGGACCAGGGACACCTGGGTTACTCCTTTGGTTAAGTGCCTGCCTTTGGCTCAGGTAATGATCTTAGGGTCCTGGGATTGAGTCCCACTTCGGGCTCCCTGCTCAGCAGAGAGTCTGCTTCTTCCTTTCCATCTGCCCCTATCCCACTTGTTTTTTTTCTCTCTCTCTCTCAAATAAATAAATAAAACTTTTTAAAAATGTTCAGGACTAGATGACTT
This sequence comes from Martes martes, assembly GCF_963455335.1. Classification (NCBI taxonomy): domain Eukaryota; kingdom Metazoa; phylum Chordata; class Mammalia; order Carnivora; family Mustelidae; genus Martes; species Martes martes. Next base: position 35,534,792 of record NC_137889.1, on the reverse strand, counting down.
CATAGAGGAAGTCATCTACCAAACATTTAAAGAAGAGTTAATACTTATTGTCCTCAAACTATTAAAAAAAAAATAGAAGAGGAAGGAAAACTTTCAAATTAATTCTGTGAGGTCAGCATTACTCTGATAACCAAACCAGATAAAGACGTTACAAAAGAGAGAGAAGAAAGAACGAGAACTACAGGCCAATATCTCTGATGAACATAGCTGCAAAAATCTTCAATAAACAAACAAAAAATTCCTCAACAAAATGTTAGCAAACTGAATCTGACAATATATTTTAAAAGATCATTCACCACAATCAAGTGGGATTTACTCCCAGGAAGCAAGAATTGCTCAATATTCACAACTCAGTCAATGTGAAAATGTAATGTAAGTCAATGTAAAAGAAAGTATAAAAATCGTATGATCATTTCAATAGATGTAGAAAAGCATTTGACAAAGTACAAAATCCATTCATAATAAAAAAACCTCAGCAAAGTAGGTTTAGAGAAACGTGCCTCAACATAACAAAGTCCATATATGAAAAACACACAGCTAATATCATCTTCAATAGGGAAAAACTAGCAGCTTTTCCCCTAAGACTTAAGCAAAACAAAAATATCCAACCTCACTACTTTTATTCAACATAGTACTGGAAGTCCTAGCCACAGAAATCAGACAACAAAAAGAAATAAAATTAGTTAGGAAGAGGTAAAACTTTTATTATCTTCAGATGACTTAATACTATATATAGAAAGCTATAAAGAATTCACCAAAAAACTATCAGAACTGATAAATGAATTCAGGAAAGTCACAGGATACAAAATTAATATACAGAAATCCATTGCATTCCTATACACAAATAATGAAGTGACAGAAAGGGAAATTAAGAAAATAATACATTTACAATTACATCAGAAATAATAGAATACCTTGGAATAAACTTAACCAAGAAGATTAAAGATTCGTATTCTAAAAACTGCTAAACATTGATGAAAGAAATTGAAGATTACACAAATAGAAAGATATTCTATGCTCATGAACTGGAAAAACAAATATAGTTAAAATGTCCATACTATCTGAAGCAGTCTACAGATTAATGCAATCCCTATCAAAATACCAACAGAATCTGGGTTGCCTGTGTGACTCAGCTGGCTAAGCAACCAACTCTTGATTTTGGCTCAGGTTATGATCTCTGGTCATGAGATTGAGCCCCCAGGTCAGGTTCTGCACTGAGTGTAGAACCTGCTTAAGAGTTCCTTTTCCTTCTTCCTTTATTCCTCCCTGCTCATTCTCTCTCTCTCTCTCTCTCTCTTTCTCTCTCAAGAAAAATACCAACAGCATTTTTCACAGAATTAGAATAATACTAAAATTTGTATGGAACCATAAAAGACCCCAAATATCCAAAGCAATCTTGAAAAACAAAACTATAACCTCTGGATATTTTGATTCCTTAGGTCTGAGATGGTGCCTGGGAATCTGTTTTTGTGAATGGAGCTTCAGGTGATTCTTAAGGATCAAGCAAGTTTGGGAAATATTGGTGTGGTACTTAATGGCAGAGCTTTGGAAGCAGATGGACCTTGGTTCTAGTCACATTTCATTCAATTGCCAGCTGTGTGTTTTGGAGCACTTAAATAGCCTCCTTAAGTTTTAGCTTCCTCTAATATCAGTATTTGCCTCTTAGAATTGTTGAGAGAGCTAAAGGAAATAGCCTATATATACAGTGGGGCCCATAATAAATATTCAACAAACACTATCTATTATAATTATGTTCTATTTAACAATAATTAGAATATTTTTGAACATTTATGGCCAATGATGAAGAGTTATTCTTTGCCCTCTAGGTGGAGAAGAGATTTTATACCAAAGGCAGTAAGTTATATCAAGGGGCACTGGCTGGCTCTGTTGGTAAATCATGTGACTCTTGACCTTGGGGGGTCCTGAGTTCAAGCCCACATTGGGTATAGAGTTTTAAAAAGTTATAACATCAAGTAAGTTAAGAGCCTTTTTTTTTTTTTTAAGAAAAATCACATACGTGGAATACACTAGAATTAAGTTATAGGGTGAGTGATTGGGATAGAGTCATGTACTTTAATCATCTTAAAAAGGTACTTCGAATTGACCTGGCAATAGTGTGAATCCAAGAATTAATTCTGGGGAAAAATTAGAAGTTTGCTTCAATAATACTGGTGATTTAATAGTAATTCAGGTTTAATAAAAATGGGAATCCATATCTCAAAACAAAATGTAGATGCTTAAAATACATCTGAGAGGTACCTGGTATCTCAGTTGGTTAAGTATCTGCCTTCTGCTCAGGTCATGGTCCCAGGATCCTGGGATTGAGTCCTGCATTGGGCTCCCTTCTCAGAGGGAGTCTGCTTCTCTCTCTACCTCTCCACCCTGCTCCTGGTCTTCCTCTCTCTCTCTCTCTCTCTCTTTCATGTACTCAAATAAATAAATAAAATCTTTAAAAAATACATCTGAAAGATGCTCTGTTTAACTCCTACAGCCTAGGTAAATAAAGAAAAATGTTCATATTAAAGATTTTCCATACAGCCCATTAAAAAAAAAAAAGTAAAACAAGAATAAAACTGGAGCTCTCACAATCCCAGATTTCAAAATATATCACAAAGCTGTAGTGATCAAAAGAGAATGGTACTGGCACAAAAATAGACACAGAGATCAATGGAACAGAGAGCCCAGAAATAAACCCATAATTATATGGTCAATTAATCTTCAACAAAGGATGCAAGAATATGCAATGGGAAAAAAGTATATTCAACAACTGGTGTTAGAACTGAACAGCTGCATGCAAAAAGAAAAAAAAATGGCATCCATAAAAGATTAGTACAGAAATATATAAAGAAATTATATAATTCAATACCACAAAAACAAATAATCCTATTAGAGAATTTGCAGAAGACATGAACATTTATTCAAAGAAGACATCCAGGTGGTTAAGAGACACATGAAAAGATTTTCAACATCACCCATCATCAGAGAAATGCAAATCAAAACCACAATGAGATATTACCTCATATGTGTCAGAATGGCTAAAATAAAAAACACAAGAAACAGGGGCACCTGAGTGACTCAGTGGGTTAAGCCTCTGCCTTTGGCTCAGGTCATGGATCTCAGGGTCATGGGCTCGAGCACCACATCAGGCTTTCTGCTCAGCAGGGAGACTGCTTCCCCCTCTCTCTTTACCTGCCTCCCTGTCTACTTGTGATCTCTCTCTCTGTCAAATAAATAAATAAAATCGTTTTTAAAAACTCAAGAAACAAGTATCTATTAGGATGTGGAAAAAAAGGAATGCTTGTGCACTGATGGCAGGAATGCAAACTAATGGAGCCACCACGGAAAACAGTACGGAGTTTCCTCAAAAAATTAAAACTAGAACTACCATATTATCCAGCAATTGCACTACTGGATATTTACTCGAAGAATACAAAAGCACTAATTGGAAAAGATGTATGTCCCCTATGTTTATTGCAGCATTATTTACAATAGCCAAATATTGGAAAGAGCCCAAATATCCCATCAATGGATGAATGGATAATGAATATGTGATATATTTATATACTAGAATATTAGTCATAAAAAGAACAAAATCATGCCATTTGCAAAAACATGGATTAGAGAGTTTAATGCTGAGTAAATAAGTCAGTCAGGGAAAGACAATACCTTATGGTTTCACCATAAGTGGAATTTAAGAAACAACAACAACAAAAAAGGCAAACCGAAAAAATAGACTCAACTATAGAGAACAGACTGATGGTTACCAGAGGTGGATGGGTGAAATTGGTGAATAAAACACACACACACACACACAGTGAGAGACAGAGAGAGAGAGAGAGCTGACATAACACTCAATGATGAGTTAAAATTTTTTCTTTAAGATCTGGAACAAAATAAAGATGACTGTTTTCATGGCTTCTGTTCAACTTGGGACTGGAAATTCTATCTAGAACAATAAAAAGAAATAAAAGTATCCCAGTTGGGAAGAAAAGAGCATAATCATCTTTTTCCAAACAACATTATCATATTTGTAGAAAACCATAAACTACACACAGAGAGATACACACAATATTAGAACTAATAAATTCAGCAAAGTTGCAGCATACAAAATCAAGACATAAAAACTGGATGCATTTCTACACACAAAGGGTAAACTTTCTGAAAAGGGAATGAAATTATCAGTTCCGTTTATAATAACATCAACAAGAATAAAATACTTAGGAATAAATTTAATAAAGGGTATAAAAGATTTGTACACTGAAAACTACAAAACTCTCATGAAAATTATTAAAGAAGACACAAGTGGAAATGTATTCCATATTCAATGATTGGAAGACTTAGTATGGTTAGGGTGTCAATACTACTTACTTAAAGTGAAATGCAGATTCAATGCAATCCTTATAAAATCCCTTGGGTTTTTGTTTATCTGTTTTGCAGAAATAGGAAAACTCATTCTAAAATCATTATAGCATCAAAGGACCACAAATAGCTAAAAAGATCATTCAAATTTAATAAAAAGTTGTGTAATTAATAAAATGTAGTACTGACAAAGACAGCCATATTGACCGATGGAAAGGAATAAAGAGTCCAAATATAAAGTCTTGGATATATGGTCAAATGCCTTTCAGTAAGGCTGCCACAGAAATTCAATGGGACAAAAAAAAAGTCTATTTAATAAGTGATGCTGGAAAAACTGGATATCCACATAAAAAATAAATGAACAAGGACCTTTACCCTACACCATAAATAAAACTAACTATAAATGTATTCTAGGCCCAAACATAAGTACTAAAACTATAAAACTCCTCAAAAAATACTGGGGAAAAGTTTCATGATGTTGGGTTTAGAAATGATATCTTGAATATGGCACAAAAAGCACAGGCAAAAAGAAAAAAGAAATTGGATTTCATCTAAATTAAAAACTTTTGTGCATCAAAGGACACTATCAACTGTTAAAAGAATACCATGGATTGGGAGAAAATATTTTCAAATCATATATCTGATTAAGATTAATATTTAGAATATAAAAAGAACTACTAAAACTCTCAAAATTCAATTATTTTAAAATGAGGAAGGACTGGGAATAAACATTTCTCTAAGAAGATATTCAAATATCCAATATACATATAGAGAGATGCTCAACATCACTAACCATTAAAGAATAAAAATGATAATGAAGTACTACTTCATACTTATTAAAATGGCTATTATAAAAAAATGAAAAGAACAAATGTTGGTGAGGATGTAAAGTCATTGCAACCAGTTTGGGAGTTCCTCAAAAATTAAACAGAATTGTCATATGATCCAGAAATTCCTCTAGGTCGATAATCAAAACAAAACAATATAAACAAAACAATCAAAATCTGAACAGAGATTTGTACACCAATAGAGGTAGAAACTTTATTTACAACAGTCAAAAATGAAACAAACCAAATATCCATTTACATATAAGAGAATAAGCAACATATGCTCTAAACATGTAATGGAATATTATTCAGACTTAAAAAGGAATGAAATTTTGATAAAGCAACAAAATGGATGAATTTATGTCAGGTGAAATAAATGAGACTCAAAATGATAAATACTGGGGTGCCTGGGTGGCTCAGTGGGTTAAAGCCTCTGCCTTCAGCTCAGGTCATGTTCCCAGGGTCCTGGGATTGAGCCCCACATTGGCCTCTGTGCTCAGCAGGGAGCCTGCTTCCTCCTCTCTCTCTTTGCCTGCCTCTCCATCTACTTGTGATCTCTATCTGTCAAATAAATAAATACAATTTTTAAAAAAAGGATAAATACTGTATGATTCTACTTGGATTAGGTACCTAGAATATGCAAATTTATAAAGACAGAAAGTAGAATAGTGATTATCAGGGCTGTGGGGAAGGCTCATTGGAGAGTTATAGTTTAATGTTTACAGAGTTTCAGTTTATAATGATGAAAATTTTCTGGAGGTGGATAGTAATGGTGGTTGCACAACAATGTGAATGGACTTGTGCTGCTGAACTGCACACTTGAAAATGATTAAGGGGGTAAATTTTATGCTATGCATGTTTTACCACAAAAAGTAGTATGTATTTTATATTTGGTTAAAAACTAAGAGAGGAAATGCAGTCACTAAACTCATTGTGAGAACAGTATATACTGGTATTTATAGCAAACAAGGGCATTCTAAAAGACAATATACTGTTTGTTAATATATGGGGAATATACAGTCTAAACAAATTGAATTATTTTCCATGTTTGAAAGGGTGGTGGGAAAGCAGAATATTTATTTAATACACACTATAATGTGATTAAATGTAAATAAAATGCAAGATAAGTCAAATAAATCTAGACAGAAATGTTTTGAAAAATATTGAAATGCATTTATTATAATAAAAAAGCAATTTGGGGAGGAGGGGCAAGATGGTGGAGAAGTAGGAGACACTATTTCAACTGGTCCCCTAAAGTGATCTGAATATCTACCAGAACACTCTGAACACCCATGAAATCAGCCTGAGACGTAAGATTATACACTTCTGGATCTCTATGGGGACAAAAGACATCAGTGGAGAAGTAAACTGGGAGTGGGAACACTCGGACTGATATTGGAGGATAAACAGAAGGGGGAGGGAGCCACCAGAAGTGACCCCTTGGAAAGTATACACCAATACAAAAGTTCCCTGTGATTGGGGACCAAAATTAACTTTCATTGATTAACCAGAGTCTCGTTAAAAGCACTCAAAAAGAACAAAAGATCTTAAGGGGCAACTGGTGGAATCGGGTGGTCACAGGCAGGGGCCTAAGACCACATTCCCAGCATGGTCACTGCCAGTGACCACCCATGCCAGAGAGAACCACCCAGGCAGAACCTCAAGTCCGTGGTCCCTGAGCCAGGGGTTTCCCACTGCTTGCACCACTGCTCAGGCTGGGCGGACTCCTGCCCCCACCTTGGATAGCATGGTGTGGGCGCCAGCCTGAGATCTCTAGGATCACAGCCTTCCATGACCACCGGCAGGGTCTGAACACTCCCAGCCTGTGCCAGAAAGAACCCTGCATGATCTCTGGTTGGGATCCCACTGTGACAGCCTTCTGTGACCTGCATGACCACTGGGCTAGGAGTACCCGGCATGGGCCTGGACTCCAGACAGCAGTCCCCGCAAAGGCAGCCACCAGAAGCAGGCTCCCCAGACCCACTGGGGGCCTCAGGTGACCACTGGACATTGGCTGGGGGTGTGCATCACCTGTGGGAGGTTGCATTGTTCAGAGGAGTTTGCAGAGGAGGAGTCTGTGTGTTCCGGATCACCAAGTGGGGAACAGTCTGAGGTTTCTCTCCGAAGTGGAGATCTGGGTGCAGACAAATTCTTTCTTTGCTCTGACCCTCTGAAAAGCCACAAAAAGCCACCAAAAACCAAAAACCTCCACAGAACAAAAGCATGAAAAATCAGTTTCCACAGAGCCCAGCCCCTTGATAACCTGCAGGATGATTCAACCCAAGCAAGACTGACGGGAGAACAACACGGCAGGCCCCTCCCACAGAAGACAAACCAAAAGAATGAGAGAAAAGCCACCACAGGGTCCCCATAAAACTATAAAACCCCAACATTATGGAAAAACAATATATTAAGCTCCCAGTATTGTATATTTCATAGATACAACTTTTTTTTTAATTCGTTCTCACTATTCTTATTCTCTTAATTTTTTTTAGCCAACTTGCAATTACAACTAGAGGTTTAATACAACATATTCCATAACATTTTAATTTGAACTTTTTTCATTCACATACCTGTGTTTCCTTTTCTTTCTTTTTAAAAAATATACATATAGATATCAGCTTCAAGGTAATCCTTTTTCCCTAGTCAATACTACCCCTATATACAAACCAATTTTAATTTCCCTTTATCTCTGGAAAGTTGAGTCCTTTAACAAAAATATCAAGATACACTCAGGAAGAACCAAAATATCTTTCCTCACCCACATCAAGGATTAATAACCACCTCTTATCTTATTCTTCTGTCAGCATTTCTGTGTATTTGTTTTTGTTCTGGTGTTATATAAATCTTATTCTTGGGGTTCATTGTGGCTGGGTTGTTCTTTTTTTTCTTGTCATTTACATTTGTTGGTCTTTTTGTTTGTTCATTTTTGTTTATATACCTTATAAATCTTACTTTGGGGGCTCATTTTGACTGGGTTTTCTCTCTCTCTCTTTTTTTTCTCTTTCTCTCTTTTTTTCATTTTTCTTTCTTTTTGGTGGTGACTTCTAATTGCTCCGAAAATTTCCAGGATGCACCTTGCCTGGATCGTGGTTGATATATTCAGCTATACATCCCCTCGACCACCTCTCACCAAAATGACTAGGAGAAGGAATATCCAACAGAGGAAAAATTCAGAGACTGTGCCCTCTGCCACAGAACTACTGGATATGGACATAAACAATATGTCAGAAAGGGAATTCAAGGTAACAGTTATCCAGGCAATGGCTAGGTTGGGAAAAAACATTAGTGACAACATAGAATCTCTAAGGGCAGAAGTGAGGGCTGACCTGGAAGAAGTTAAAAATGCTATCAATGATATCCAATCTAATCTAAATACTCTAACAGCTAGGGTAACCTGAGACAAAAGATAGAATTAATGATCTAGAGGACAAACTGATAGAGAAGAAGGATCAGGAGGAGGCCTAGAACAAACAGCTTAGAAGCCATGAAAACAGAATTAGGGAAATAAATGATGCCATAAGATGTTCCAACATCAGAATTATTGGGTTCCCTGAGGAGGTGGAGAAAGAGAGACTAGAAAATATAGTTGAACAAATTCTGGATGAAAATTTCCCCAGTCTGGGGAATGGAACAAGTGTTTGTGTCCTAGGGGCAAAAGGAACCCCCCAAGATCAATGAATCTAGAAAGGCCTCCAGACACTTGATTGTGAAATTCATGAATAATTTTAGACAAGAAGTCCTAAGGGCAGCCAGGGGGAAGAGATTCCTTACATACAGAGGAAGGTCCATCAGAATAATGTCAGACCTGTCCATAGAAATCTGGCAAGCCAAGAAAGGGCTGGCAAGACATATTCAGGGCACTAAGTGAGAAGAACATGCAGCCAAGAATACTTTATCCAGCAAGGTTGATATTCAAAATGGATACAGACATAAAGAGCTTCCAAGACTGGCTAGGTTTAAAAGAGTTTGTGACCACCATGCTGGCACTACAAGAAATATTAAGAGGGAGCTCTATAAAAGAAGACAGAACCCAAGAGTAACATAGAACATAGAAGAGAAATTTATAGAGACAATCTATAGAAACAAGGATTTCACAGGCAATATATTCAACAAATATACATAATTTCCATGAAAAATATATGAAATAGCCAATAAAATATTTATAGAAAAATAATCTGTGTGTGAAAGAAGATTTAAATTTTTTTCTTATTTTTAAAGTTTCTTTTTTTAATTTTTGAAATCAAATGTGCAATTAAATTATGAGAAAAATATTAAACATATATTTGAAAATAGAGTTTAAAATGTTAGGAATAAAATAAAGCAAATATTAGGAATTTATTTGGGAACAAAGGCCACATACCTTATTAGCACCACAAACAGTTCCTTCTTTTACCCACATCATTTCACCATCTCTAACACCATCTGGAAAATCCAAAGCAACACAGAGGTGTCCATTTATATTGGCATAAATAGTAGTGGCATTTGGAATTTTTATTATTTCTTCGTTTGTATGTTTACATATTAATTTTCCACACAGCAGATCCCTAAAATTTATGAATAATTGAAATCATTAGAATTTAACAAAAAGATACTATAATATCATTTATAAAGCAAAAAGATTTAGGTAAAGCATTTAAGGCATGCAAAAAGATGCATGCAATTAATTATAAAATAACAGAAAATGTATAAAGACCTTGCCTGCATTGTTAAAAATAACAATATTTTAATAATTTTTAACTATTTCACAGTTAGCCTGATCACTTTCTTGGTAACAATTCCATCACTCTTTTTTTTTTTTCAATTTTTAAAGATAAGCAATTCCAAACTTACTCCATTTTTAAAAATTGGTACAATTAATCTAATTATCAGCCTCATTGAATTTTTTTTCCCTGTTCAAACATAACACCTACTCTCAGAATTATGGATTCCAAATAGACAAGACATTGAGATCCACATTCAAAAAGCATTATATAATAAATACTAAAATAAAACCATGAAAGATATATCATAAAAAATAGTGCTGTAAAACACATAAAAAGTGATATTGTAATGAGAATATAAAAAAGTATTAAAAGCAAAAGAGCAATAATAAAATTTAAGATGGACTTTCCAAGAAAAATAATGACCAAAAGATTACTGAATGGGAGATTCATAAAAGAAATAAATTGTCTTCCCACTCTATATGCAGAGAAAATATCTTTCAAAATGAAACATGGCATTTTCAGATAATAATTAAGAAAATTTATCACCAGCAGCCCTGAACTAAAGAAAATATAAGCCAAGTTCTTCACACTGAAAGAAACTTACCCTAAATGGAAGTTTTGCAGAAGTACAAAATGTATATAATTTTATCAGATTGAGGAAGTCTCTTTTTATTTCTAGTTAGATGATAGTATTTATCATAGGTCAGTGCTAGATTTTGTGATAAGTTAGACACAAAACCAAGAACACTGTGCTGATAAATGTAAATAAGAGGGTTATAAGAGAAAGGGAGATGATATATTTAAATCATCTATCCCCAAAACAAATATAAAACTGGTCAAATTAGTCAAAACAACCACTTCAGGGCTATAAAATCTGATCAACACCAAAAAAGTAGGAATCATTTATGAAAAGCTGCCATAAAATCAAGAATAGTGGGAGGTATGGTCTTTTTTGCTGAGTCTGCTCCTATGTCCTCTCCCAGTTGATGCTGTTATTTACCAGGGCTCAGGTGGCCATGAAAACATTTAAATTAAATGTCAGAGGAATGGTTCTAGATTTGGTGAAGAGAACAACAACAACAAAAAGAAAAACACACCTATCAACACTTTGAATAAAAATAGCCAATAAGGTCAGAAAAGAATGTAAAACCAGCAGCACCGTGAGCCCAAGATTGAGGTCCCAATTAGGGTTAGTGACAGATCAGACAGACACTAAAGGCATGATCCTGGAAATAATAGTTCCACAAAGGGTGGTGATAAACTCTCCTCATATCACATCACTAGCTGACAGGGAGGCTGCATTTCATATGCCAGAGCGACCTGAGAAGTACTGATGAGAAGTAACACCAGTGGGAACTTTAAATTTGCCTAAAATGTAAATGTGCTCCCCAATTACAAAGAAAAGCCCAAAGCCACATGGCTCTAGTGATAAATTCTATGAAATGAACAAAGAAAACATAATTCTACACAAATATTTATAGAAAGTGAAAAATCAATCAGTGTAAACCTCCACATTAATAAAAGAAAGGAAAAGAACCATATGCTCATTTCAATAGATGCAGAAAAAAAATTCAACAAACTACAACATCCATTCATGATAAAAACCCACAACAAAATAGAGATAGAGGGAACATACCTCAATATAATCAAGGTCATTTATGAAAAACCCACAGTTAATATCATCCTCAATGGGGAAAAACTAAGACCTTTTCTTCTCTAGAGTCAGGAACAAAACAGGCATGTCCACTCTCAACACAGTTATTTGATGTATACTGGAAGCCTAGCCACAGCAATCAGAGAGAAGAAGGAGAAGAAGAAGAAAAGAAATGAAAGAGAGAGAGAGAGAAAGAGAAACAAAGAAAAGGCATCTAAATTAGCAAGGAAGAAATAAAACTTTAACGATTTGCAGATGACATGATAATGTATAGAAAAGACCTGAGACTCCAAAAAACTGATAGTTCCAATACACAAATTCAGTAAAATCACATAATACAAAATCAAGGTACAGAAATCTGTCACATTTCTATACAAAAATAATGAAGCAGCAGAAAGAGAAATTAAGAAATTAAGGAATCGATCTCATATAAAATTGCACCAAAAACAATAACAGGAATAAACCTAATAATAATAAACCTAGGAATAACCCTAAAAAAGAAGTAAAAGGTCTGTACTCTAAAACTATAATATAAACATTGATGAAAGAAATTAAAGATGACACAAAGACAGTCATTCCATGCTCATGGATTGGAAGAACAAATATTGTTAAAATGTCCATATTACTCAAAGCAATCTACACATTCAGTGCAATCTCTATGAAAATACCATCAGCATTTTTCACAGAACTAGAACAAACAATCCTAAAATCTGTATGGAATCACAAAAGACCCCAAATAGCCTAAGCAAACTTCAAAGAGAAAAGCTGGAGGCATCACAATTCTGGACTTCAAATTATATTATGAAGCTGTAGTAATCAAAACAGTATGGTGCTGGCACAAAAACACATACATAAATCAATAGAACAGAATAGGAAACCCAGAAATGAACCCACAACTACATGTTCAATTAATCTTCAACAAAGCAGGAAGGAATACCCAACGGGAAAAAGACAGTTTTGTTAAGGAATGGTATTGGGAAAACTGGACAGCAACATGCAGAAAAATGAAAGTGGACCATTTTCTTACATGATACACAAAAATACAGAGTGGCTGAAAAACTTAAATGTGAGACAGGAATATCAAAATCCTGAGAAGAAAATAGGTGGTAACCTCTTTGACACTGACTACAACAACTTCTAACTACATATGTCTCCTGAGGTAAGGGGAACAAAATCAAAACAAAACAAAACAAAAACAAAAAACTATGGAGGCTTCTGCCTAGCGAAGGAAACCATCAACAAAACTAAAAGGCAACCTGCAGAATGGGAAAAAATATTTGCAAATAACATATCCATAAAGGGTTAGTATCCAAAATATATAAAGGACTGATATAACTCAACACTCAAAAAACAAATAATCCAGTTAAGAAATGGACAGAAGACATGAATAAACATTTTTCCAAAGAGGACATATAGATGGCTAACAAACATGTGAAAAGATGCTCCACATCACTGATCATCAAGAAAATACAGTGAGATGTCACCTCATATCTGTCAGAATGGCTAAAGTCAATTACACAAGAAATAATGGATATGTAGAAAGGGGAACCTCTTGTACTGTTGGTGGGAATGCAAACTGGTACAAGCCTCTGGAAAACAATGTGGAAGTTCCTCAAAAAGTTAAGTTATGATCCAGCAACTGCACTATTTGGTATTTACCCAAAGGATACAAAAATACTGATTTGAAGGGATGCTTGCACCCCTATGTTGTCAACAGCATTACCTACAGTATCCAAACCATGGAAATGGTACAAGATCCACTGACTAATGATTGGGTAAAGAATAAGTTATATATATATATATATATATATATATATATATATATATATATATATGAATGAATGGAAAATATTACTAAGCCATAGGAAATAATGAAATCTTGCCATTTGCAATGATGTGGATCAAGCTAGAGTATTGGGCTAGGTGAAATAAGTCAATCAGCAAAAGACAAAGACCATATGATTTCACACATATATGCAAATTAAGAAACAAAGCATATGAGTATAGGGGAAAGAAGAGAGAGAGAGAGAGGAAAACCAAGAAACAGACTCTTAATTATAGAGAACAAACTGATGGTTACCGGAGGGGAGGTGGGTGGAGGGAGATGGGTTAAATAGGTGATGGGGATTAAGGAGTGCTCTTGTGATGAGCATCAGGCGTTGCATATAAGGTTGAATCACTAAATTGTATACCTAAAATGAATATACTGTATGTTAACTAGAGTTTAAATAAAAACTTAAAAAATTAAGATTTTAAGACCTTAAGTTAGATTAACAAAAGTAAATGATGACTCCTGTAGAGTCATCACTATTTATGTTTTTTAAGGTATATGCAGTATTTTAATGAAATGGATATCCTGAAAATTATGTCTGGTGGATAATGTGAACATCTATTTATAGTAGATGTTATACCATAAAATTTTTATTTGGCTTATGAATAGTTTTGGAGGTCTCCAAATTCCACACACCCACTGAAATATCAGAGGATTCAACAAATTGTCCTGCACCAAAAGTAGGAAGGGAGACAAAGACCAAACAAAATATATACAACATGTCCTAAAAATAACATCCTAATCAGCAAAATCTTAGCAATGATGAAAATAGAGATACCTTAGAGCAATTTCCTATGGCCTGACCTTTTCTGCCTTTGGGCAAAAAAGGAAAATGGAAAAGAGAAAACAGCTCTTGACATTCAGGTGTAAGTATTAATAGCAAGACATGAGAGCTGTTATAGACTGTTATAGACTGACTTGCTCTTATAGCTAGATCATCACGCATAACTGTTGAATATAAGCAATATCAACTTTAAGCCACGTCACTCTGTGACCATAAAGGATCAAGAAAAAGACAAACCTGTTCCATAAATTATGTCTTGAATATAGAGAGACAAGATATAAATGTTGCCCAAACAACAAAACTACCAAACATCCCTCTCACCTAGCTAATATGAGTGACTGTTGCTTATTATCAGTTACAACTTTAACTTCTCTCCAGTCTTCCTTATTCATATATAAGATTATAAGTACTTTGTGGTGTTTAATCAAAAATAAAATTATTTCTTTAAGTTCATGTTTTAAATACAGATATACATGAACATATAAGTAATTGTGTGATACATGTATGTGCATATATTACATGTATGTTCTAGCTCTGTTGACTAAGAAGGCTTAGAGGTAATGAAAGACAGTGAAAATAAGCACATTGGTGTCCAAATATTTATTTTTTAAATATCATTCTCTACTCAAATGAATATGGGCTACTTGGATAAATAGCTGAATCCAGAGTAGGGGTAAAACAGGAGCCTAGAACATTCTGTGCTAGAAAAATTTGGAAGTTCTTAAAGACTCATATACACTTTTGAAAATGAGAACACGGTGGCCAAATAAGAGACTCTCAGTAGCCAAACTGATACATTTGAAAAAGAATCAACATAAATAATAACAGTAATGTAATCTATGCTATTGAATAAAATAATAATTGCTGAGTCTGAACTGACATAAATAAATACATAAACAAACAAACAAATAAATATAGTGAAGGGAATACTTCCTACAGTACATTTCTAATTTAAAGGCAGAGTCAACAATGGAGTTAGAAATCATCAATGGATTTTAAACCTAGTGAGTCTAAGTTTGAAAGGGAACAGAGTATGTCCATGGTCTCAATATAATTTAACCTAAAATATCCAAGATTGAGAAAAATTGTCATGTACCCTTTAAAAATTGCACCAAGACATACATCACATCAGTAGTAGGAATGCCAAAATGCTTAATTTGAGTCTAATTATGAAAAATATCCATCAAAGCCAAATTGAGGGAAATCTTTAAAACAATTACTCCATAGCATTAAAAAAAAAAAAAAAAAGACCCATGGAAAAGAAAAAAATTAAAACAAAAAAATTCTAGATTAAAGCTTAAAAATATATTATGACTAAATGCAAATATATGACTGGATTAGTTACTGAAAAAGGCGAAATAACTCTAAATATTTCACTGAGACAATTAAAGAAGTTTTAATACGAACCATGTTTTATAGCTACAATATAGTTATGTAAGAAAATATCTTTATTCTCAGGAAAGACCCATGATTTATTTAGAAGTAAAGAAGGATAGTTTTCAATATTCTTTCAAATGGTTTAGGAAAATCATTTTGATGACATGAGAGGAAAGTTGGAAAAAACAGAAGGATAAATAAAACAAACGGAGAAAATGTAAACAATTGGTAAACCTGGGTAAAGATATATGGGGAATCTGTACTATTTACGCAAACTGGAAGTGTTTTACAGAACTTTTACTATCAAACCAATCTTGAAATCATATCAAAATAAAATATAATAACAGTAACATTCTAGATCTAATATATATATATAAATTAAAAGATTTAATAATTAACTCTCCTATAGTGCATACTATGTGTCAATCCCACTCTAAATATTTTCAATAGAGTATCTAAATTCCACACTGGCATTAGCCCAATGGTGTTAGTGGAATTAATATTCATATTTTACGTATCAGAAAAATGATGCACATTATCACACAAGTAGGTAAGCAGTGGGATTAGTATTTGAAACAAAGATGTGTGACTATAGAGCACATGTTTTAAACATAGTGCTTTACTTACTGGATAGTAAAAATTCATGCATTTTCATTTCATCACTGTAAGAATGCTCATCTTTTGTAAAATTAAAATGACAGTATGCAAAATAAGAATTTTAAGTTTTAATTGGTTAAGTCCACTTAACCAATGTTTTCAATGTACCTATATAAATAAAACACTAAGTGGGAAGGTACAAGGGATAAGTGAATATATAAGAAAGAACAGTATAAATATTCTGTATTAAAGACATTTATAATTTATGGTCTCACTTTTTGATCAAGTAAATTCTGATTACTCATAAGCTTAATTATCTTGTGCTATTTTCTAATTTAAAGCAATAAATAGAATTTCTCAGTTAAATTTCTTAAAGCATACTTAGTTTTACACTGTATGTATCCTGAAGAAGTTGAACCGCAGTTCCCAGATATATCAGCCTTAGAATTAAGATGAGTATAACACTCTTCAGGAGCAAATTCTGAATCTGAAAAAAAAAATGTGTGGTTAGCCATATTGAGCTTATATTAATTTAAAATAATTTATTAGTATATTTGAAATTCTGAAATTGTTCATAATTTATTATAGGAAATATGACCATAATATGTTGAAAACAAAATTAGATTTAAGATTACACAAAATCATTTCAATTAAATATTTAAAAATTGAAAGCAAGGTGCCTCATTAGTGCAGTAGGTAACTCATCAGTCTCATAAAAATTGAAAGCACTCTTGTCTACTATCCAAAAAGATATCTTAAATTTAACCATGGTGTACAGTTTATTTTGCTAATATTTAGTAAGTCTAGATATGATAAATGTATAAGAAACTAAAAATTGATTTATTGATCAAGAATCTATTTTGCATAAATGTCTTTTCAAGTCAGGCTATGAAATTAATATCTTATTTTTTCATCATATTTTCCTCAGACCAAAAAATCTTGGGGAGTCATAATTTTTACATTCACTATCCAATCCATGTACATGATGTGTTCAATTCTCAGAAGAGCTAACCTACTTAAAGAGCAGTTTATTTATTATAACTTCCATTAGTTCTACTGTAGTTGAAAGATTAGCCCAAAAATCTCTGATAGAAAGATTAATCTTGTGGTGCTGAAGAAAAACAGCACACCTAAGAGGATCACAATGGACACATCTGGATCTCTGCTGAAACTCCTACAGTCTCTATTGAACTGAAAATAAGCACTTTATTTTACCCCGGAGGTCATTTGCAAACCTGGTTATGGGTGAGAAGTCAAAATTACATGTTTAGCTAATGAACCAGGCCATTGATGGTAGACATAAAAATAGGCCAAAGTTGAAAGATCTTTATAGCTATAGTAATAAAACTGAAGATCCAAGGAGTCTCAACGTATAGTTTATTATCCCCTCAAAGCTTTTTCCTGCTTCTAAACATGTGAAGAACAGGAGATTAAGCCATAAGAGATTCTTAACTATAGGAAATAAACTGAGGCTTCCTGGAGGGGAGATCAATGGGGGAATGGGGGAATGGGGTAAGTGGGTGATGGGGACTAAGGAGGGCACTTGATAAAATGAGCACTGGGTGTTATATGCAACTGATGAATCACTAAACTCTACCTCCAAAACTGCTAATACACTATATGTTAATTAATTGATTTTAAATAAAAATGTTAAAAATAACAAAATAAAATATAAGGAGATGACTTCCATAAAGCAGTGTGGATTTTTCTGCCATTTCTGTATTGTGGTTACATATCTGCTAAGGGAAAGAGTCTCAGTAAATGTAACAACTCTCAGTTGAAAACCCTGAAGAGTTATGCCATAGAAACAACAGTGAACTAGATAGACTGAACTTTATTTAAACTCTAACCAAAGCTTAATACATATCAGTTTCTGATTTAATTAAAGTGATTAGTCTCTCATTTCATACACTTAACAGAAGAAAAAGATGGATAATAATAGTATCTATGCAAAAAGCATTTTGAATGAAAGCAGGCATTCAAAAAGGCAAAAATTGAAAAAGATGAAAAAAATTTCACTAGAAATGTGTCTATCATCAAGAAAAAAATAAGATAAAGATATCTATTTACATTAAAATAATTGAGAAAGAGAACAATGATATATATGTGAAAATTAATTACAAAGATATAAATATGCAAGACAAGTATCAAAAATAAATATATTAAATTAATTTTATGGAAAGATAATTAAATGCAAATTGAAATTTTAAGAAAATCTATATAATAATAAAGTATTTACACCAGATTTCCAAGAAACTCACAGAACATTAAGAAGAATTAAGCACACACATCCAAACATAATATGAAGACTGGTTTAAAAAAAAAAAAACCCACAGGGAAAATCCTGATGGTTCAGAAAAAAGAGACACAATTTGACAGATTTTCTTTAGAAAATGTGGAAACCATATGACAATAGAGGAACATCTTTAAAATGCTAATGGAGTAAGTTTCTAATTCAAGATGGCAACATAGGAAGATTCTGAACTCAACCTCTTCCATGGGCACACCAGATCTTCCCCTCTACATGGAAAAATTTCATCTCAAAAACACTAAAAACTAACTGAGCAACTCATACATACTGGGCAAAGGAGAAAAAAAAACCCTCTTAGAATTTGGTAGGAGAGGCTGAGGCACAGATGTCACGCCTGGCATAGTGATCCACAATCACTAAGAAATATAAAACCCAGAGCAATAACACAAACAAAGCTGAAGTGCCTATACCAACATCACAAAAATACACTAAAAAAAAAAAATTACTAAAGACAACCAAAGAATTTTGACAATGATAAGAGAATCAATCTGTGAAGAAAATATTAGTTATAAACATTTTCCCTAAGGAAAAAGCTCCAAAATCTACAAAATAAAAACTGGCAGAAGGAATAAACAAAAATAAAGCCTGATTTTTGTCAAATTTCAGTAATGGACAGAACAAAGAGATCAGTAAAGAAATATAAAATTAGAACACTAAAAGTGAACTAGAGCTAACATAATCTGTAGAACATTCTACCCAACAATAGCAGGAAACATATTCTTCTCCATGCATACGTGAGGCCAAGGCAGTTAAAGAAATTGAAAAGGACTGAAATCATATGAATTATGTTCTCTGAATATCATGGAATTCAGTTAAAAATCAATAATAAAAGTACATTAGGGAATGTACAAACATGCGAATTTAAAAACACACTCCTAAATAACCAAAGTACCAAAGAAACAAATCTCATGGGAAATTAGAAAATACTTCAAAATTAATAGGAATAAAATCATGACATACAAAAATTTATGAGTAACATTGAAAGCAGCATTTAGAAATTGATATCAGTAGATGTTGAAAATAGGAAAGAATATTTCAAATTAATAACCTAGAATTCCATCTTAAGATACTAAACAAAGAATTCTAAACAGAAGGAAATAAATAATATGATTTATAGCAGAAAACAATAAAATAAAAAATAGACAAATGACAGAGAAAATCAATGAAACCAAAATATTGTTCTTTGAGAAAATCAACAAAGCTGATGAAATTGAATTATTAATCAGGAAATTTCCTACAATGAAAAGGCTGAGTGCAGATGACTTCATTGGTAAATACAGCAAAATTTTCAGACAACTAATACATTACAGATTCTTCCCCAAAATATGAATAATGAATTGCATCATTCACTATGACTTATTAAAACAACTCAAGCCATTTCAAAAAAAAGAAAAAAAAAGATTAAAACAATATCTCTCACAAATATAGACATAAAAACTTCAAAAATCTATAGAATTTAAGAAACAAAACAAGTGAACATGGTGGGGGTGGGGGAAGAGAGGAAAACAAAGAAGTAGACTCTTAACTATAGAAAACAAACTGATGGCTACCAGAGGGGAGGTGGGTAGGTGGACAGGTTAAATACGTGATGGGGATTAGGGTGCACATTTGTGATGAGCACTGGTTGTTACATGGAAATGTTGAGTCACTATATTGTACACCTGAAACTAATGTATTACACTGTGTGTTAACTGAAATTTAAATAAAAATGTTTTTTAAAAACCCAAAGATTAATGCCCTTTATGGAGAGTGACTTAAAAAACCTCAACTAGGGGTGCCTGGGTGGCTCAGTGGATTAAAGCCTGTGCCTTCAGCTCAGGTCATGATCCCAGAGTCCTGGGATCAAGCCCCACATCGGGCTTTCTGCTCGGCGGGGAGCCTGCTTCCTCCTCTCTTTCTGCCTGCCTCTCTGCCTGCCTCTCTGCCTACTTGTGATCTCTGTCTGTCAAATAAATAAATAAATAAATAACCTCAACAAAATGCTAGTAAACTGAATTTTAAAGCATATTAAAAGCATTACACTTCAGGGTGCCTGGGTGGCTCAGTCAGTTAAGCATCTGTCTTTGGCTCAGGTTATGATACTAGTGTCCTGGGACCAAGCCCTATATCAGAGAGCCTGCTTCTCCCTCTCCCTCTGCCAACTCCCCCTGCTTGTGCTCTCTCTCTAAAATAAATAAAATCTTTTAAATTTTTTTTAAATTAAAAATAAAAGCATTATACTTCATTTACCAAGTGAGATATTTTCCTGCAATACAAGGATGATTCAATATACAAAAAAAGTCAATGTTATACACAAAAATAGCAGAATGGGGAGGGGGAAATGCATGATCATGTCAATTGATGCAAAAAAAAAGCATATTAAAAATTCAATACATTTTAATGATAAAAAACACTTAACTAGAAGTAGAAGGAAAGTCCTTCAATAATAAAGACCATCTATGAAAAACACAATTAGCACAATACTCAATGGTGAAAAATTGAAACCCTTTCCTCTAACAAGGAGCAACACAAGGATGTAAGATTTTGTTACTTATTTAATGTAGTAAAAGTCCTAGTCTAGAGCAAGAGCAAGTAAAAGAAATAACAAACACATAAATTGGAACAGAAAAAGTAAAATTATCTCTCTTCACAGTTCCCCTGATTTCATACAGATAGAAAACCCTAAGGATTTTACACATATACACATCACACACATACAAACACACACACACAAAACTAATAAATTCGGCAAAGTTTCAGGATAAAAAATTAACACACGAAAATCATTTGTACTTTTATACATCAGCAATGGAAAGTCCCAAAAGGAAATTAAGTAAACTATTTGATTTATCAATGTATCAAAAGAAAAAATACTTACAAATAAAATTAACCAGAAAAAAATTGTGAAGTGAAACCCACAAGATGTTGCCAAAGAAAATTAAAGGAAGCACACCAATAAATGGAAGGTTATCCCATGTTTATGGCTTGGAATATAAACTATTTAAGATGGCAATATCACCCAAACTGATCTACAGTTCCAAAGCAAACCTTATCAAAATACCAACATGTCTCTGCAGAAATAGAAAAGTCCATCCTAAAATCTGTATGGAATCTCAAGTGCCTCAAATAGAAAAAACAATCTTGAAAATGGATAACAAACTTAGAGGTCTTATACTTCCTGATTTCAAACCTTACCACAAAAGCTACAGTATTCAAAACAATGTATATTTGCATAATAACACAAAGACAGATATATATATACACTTATAGAGACCCCAGAAGTATGCTAATAATTTTTGAGATGGGCACCCAAACCATTCAATTGGAAAAGGCAGTCTTTTCAGCAATTGGTGTTAAGAAAGATGTATATACACATGCAAAAGAATGAAGTGAAATGCTTACCTACATGATATTCTAAAATTAACAAAAATGGATAAAATACGTAAATGTAAGAGCTACAATTATAAAATTTCTTTTAAAATGATGGAGATTAAGGAGTACACCTGTTTAGATAAGCACTGGGTGTTATATGTAAGTGTTTAATCACTAAATTGTACACCTGAAACTAATATTACACTGTATGTTAAGTAACTGGAATTTAAATAAAAAGTTTAAAATAGGGACGCCTGGGTGACTCAGTTGGTTAAGCAGCTGCCTTCGGCTCAGGTCATGATCCCAGCGTCCTGGGATCGAGTCCCGCATTGGGCTCCTTGCTTGGCGGGGAGCCTGCTTCTCCCTCTGCCTCCGTCTGCCAGTGCTCACTCTCTCTCTCCCTCTCTCTCTCTGACAAATACATAAATAAAATCTTAAAAAAAAAAGTTTAAAATAGTTTTTGTGTGTATAGTTGACACACAATGTTAAATTGGTTGCAGTTATACAACATAATGATTCAACTTCTCTAGGCATTAAAAACTATACAATTCTTAGAAGAAAATATAGAGGAAATGTTTTTTGACATTGGATTTGGTGATTATTTCTTGGATATGATGCCAAAAGCACAGGCAACAAAACAAAATATAGATCAAAATTTTAAGAAGATTTTTACATGAAAATCAATAGTGAAGTCAACTTTAATGGATATGGAGGTTCAGTTTGGAAAATTGAAAAATTTCCTGGGATGGATGATGGTGATATTTGTAAAGTAACATGAATACATTAATGACACTGAATAGTATACTTAAAAATGGTAAAAGTGCTTTTATGTCATGTATTTTTTTCACAATAAGAAAAAAATTCAAGTATAAACCAACAATCCATATATATATATATATATATATATAAAAGGGTAATATACCATGACCAAGTGGTATTTTTTTCCAGAAATGCAAGGCCGGAAATTAAACAGTGTAATGTACTTATCAATAAGCTAGAAGGTGAAAAAAAAATGATCATTTCAATAAACACTGAAAAGAACAGGAAAACCTACCATTTAATTATTGATTAAAAAAAAAAAAAAACTTAACAAAGTGGGTAACAGAAGTGGAATTTCCTTAACCTAATAAAGAGGATTATGAAAAACCGTAGTTAACATCATCCTTAATAATGAAAAACTCAATGCTCAACCTCTAAGATAGGGAACAAGTCAGGATATATACCCTGAGTACTTCACTTAATATTGTACTGCAAGTACTAATCAGGAAAAATACCCAAGTAGAAAAAACAGAAGGCATATAGATTGTAAATTAAGAAATTAAAATATATCCATTTCCTACAACATTTTCTGATATATAGAAATTCTAGGAATCTGCTAAAAATACTTAATAGAACTATAAAGATCTTTAGCAATGTTGCAGGATAAAGATTCAAAATTCAAAATCAATTGATACCTATATACTAGTAATAAACAATGAAATTTTTTAAAATCCTATTTATAAAAGTCAAAAGAATATCAAGAAATATATTTACCAGAAGAACTACAGAGCTTGTATACTGATAATTATTAAACTATAAAACATTTAATTACAATTAACTAAATAAGATACAAATATTGTAAAGACATTTCATGTTTATGGATTGGAAACCTTAATATAGTTGATGTAACATTATACCTCAAATTGATGTACAAATTCAACACAAAATTACTATCAAAATTCCACAGCAGACTTTTTTTGCAGAAATTGACAGTTGATTTCAAAATTCAAGAAATGTGGGACACCTAAGATATCCAAGACAATCTTAAAAAGAAAAAAAAGTTGGAATGCTCACATCCTTGATTTCTAAACTACAAACCTACAGTAATAAAGACAGTGTGCTACTGACATAAGCATATACGTGTGTAAATCAATAGAGTGGACTTGATTGCCCAGAAATAAACCCTTATTTTTTCAATCAAATGATTTTTCAGCAGAGATGCCAAGTCAGTTAAATGGGGGAATAATCATCTTGTCAACAGTGATGCTGAAACAATTGGATATCCGCATTCTAAAGAATTAGGTAGGAACCATTTTTCATACCATATACAAGTTAGCAAAATGGATTCTAGACCCAAATTTAAGAGAAAAACATATAAAAACCCCAGGGGAAAAAGAGGGGTGAGGGAATAAGTCAGGATCTTGGATTAATCAATGCTTTCTTGTTTATAACACCAAAATCACAAGCAGACACACACAAAAAAATAGATAATTTGAACCCCACCAGAATTAAAACTGCATTTCAAAGGTGGCTATCAGGAAAATGATGACATAATATATACAATGAAATACAAGATTTGCAAAACATGAATTTAACAATAAACTGAATACAGATTATATAAAGAACTATTACAACTCAATAATAAAAAAACTAATTAAAATAAATGGCTGAAGGATATAAATAGATATTTCTCCAAACAAGATACAAATGGTCAATAAGTACATGAAAAAATGTTCATCATTAGTCTTCAGGTAAATGTAAATCAATACCACAAGATACCACTTCACACTCATTACATCATCCATGGAATAACATGGATATCAATTCAACTAAACTTAATGCATGAGTTAATGTATTAATCTGGTTCTTAAATTCATTAATCTGTTCTTAAGGAAAGTCATGTCAACATGTATGAAGAAGATACAAAAGCTAAGATGACTTATTTTTGAGATATTAAAATAATTATAAAGGGAGATAAATTAAAATAGCATAAGATTGGCAAAGTAGAGAAAAATTGGCCAAAGGCATGAGAAACATTGACACTTTGGGGTTTAAAAACAACCAACCAATCAGTCAAACAGACTATTTTTAGTAGATACTGCATGGCTGTGCATTCGAGAGTATTAACTGGTGTAGTAAAGGTGATTGATCATCAATAGGCTGTAGTATTAAACTGGATATATGTCAAACAACACACACACAATTACATATATCCTCTCCTTCCCTCCCTTAGCCTCAGGCAACAATTAATTTACTTTCTGTCTTTATATGTTTACCTATTCTGTAAGTTAAATATAGTTGGAATCAGAATCTATGGTCTTTTGTGACCTGCTTTCTTAGCTTAGCATAGGTTTTCAATATTTATTCATATTTGGCAAATATCATCACTTCATTTTTATTAACTAAGTAAAATTCTGCATTTTGTTCACTCATTCATCAGTTGATGGACATTTGGGTTGTTTCTACATTTTGGCTATTATGAATAATGGTATGATAAGGTTTTGTGGGGACATGTTTTCAATTCTCTTGGGTACATATACCAAGGATTAAATGGTTATGTTCAACATTTTGAGGAACACCCAAATTGCTTTCTAAAACAACTGTACCATTTTCTATCAAGCAATGCATGAGTTCGGATCTTGCCATAACCTCACAAAAATTGCTATTGTCTTTTAATTATAGCATATCTTAGTGACTATCTTTTTTTTCCAGTAATGTCTATTTAATTTTTTTCCTTATTTGTTAAACTACATTGTCTTTTTTATTGTTGAATTGAATGTTTATGTATTCTGTATGTGTCCGTATTAAAAATATTGTTTCCAAATATATTCTCCCATTCCTTGAGCTGTTTTTACATTTTCTTGGGGATTTTCTTTGAAGAACAAAAGTTCTTTAAATTTCTGAAGTCCAAATGATTTCTTTTTCTTTTATCACCTGTGCTCTGGGTACCTTATCTAAGAAAACATTGCCTAATCCAAGATCACTAAGATTTATGCATATTTTTTTTCTAAAAGTTTTATAGCTTTAGCTCTTACATTTAGGTCTACAATACATTTTAAGTTAATTCTTCTGTTTGGTATGAGGTAAGGGTTCAAATTCATTCTTTTGCCTGTGAACGTACACTTGTTCAAGCACATTTATTGAAAAGATTTTGTATTTTTGCTCATTACAGAATTCTGGGTGGGCAAATATTTTCTTTTAGGCCTTTATTTTTTTTTTTAAGATTTTATTTATTTGACAGAGATCACAAGTAGGCAGAGAGGCAGGCAGAGAAAGAGAGGAAGGGAAGCAGGCTCCCCGCTGAGCAGAGATCCCGACACGGGGCTCGATCCCAGGGCTCGATCCGGGCTCGATCCCAGGGCTCGATCCCAGGACCCTGAGATCACGACCTGAACTGAAGGCAGAGGCTTTAACCCACTAAGCCACCCAGGCGCCCCTCTTTTAGGCCTTTAGAAGTGTCTTTGTCATCTGGCTTCTGTAACTGTTGACAAGAAATCTGACTCACACTTGCTTTTTAAGTTATTGTGTCTTTTTCTCCCACTCTAGATGTTTTGTTTTCATCCTTTCGTTTTTTGTAGTAGTTTTGCTATGACGTCTTTATGTGTTTTTTCTTTAAAGACATTCTTCTTAAGATTCATAGAGCATCTTGAATTTGTGGGATTAACTTTCATTTTGAAAATTCTTGGTTTTATCTCTTTAAATATTGCTACTTTCCATTCTCTATTTTATCTTTTTAATGACACTTTACTGAATTAGGCAGATTTGGTAAGGTAATGATCACTGAAATCTAATCAGGCAATTAAATGGGCCAGGGCTGATGTACAGTTTTTTTCTGGATCTGCCTCATTGTCTTTGGTGTGACCCATGTAAGCTACTGATTGAAAGCCTTATCAATATTTGTTTTCACTGTAAGTCTGCCCAAGATAAATTCTTACCATTTAGAGAGTCTCGGAACAGCTTTCTAGCCTACTAACACAGGCACTTAAAACTGTAGTGAAATCTTTCAGAAGACTAAGGCTTTCTGGAGCAAGCTTCTTCCACCATTTGGTCTTTGATTATCTTGTGACTGCAGGGAAATTCATAATGCTTTTTTAATGTTCTTAACCTGGTTGACCAAATTGTTGAGCAGCTTCAGAGCTCCAAAAATGTCTCATGGAAAAAATTTTCTATGGTTTTGAAGTCCCCTTAAATTTAACTGCTAAAATTTTTCTTTTTTTCTTTCTATTAGAAGATCTCTGCCTAATCCAAGCCTGATCTTCAACTTTCAAAATCTCCAAATATATCTAGGAAAAACAACTGTCTAACATAAATAAAATATGCAAAATTTCTCTCCTGTTATAATTTAAACAATTAGCTGTCTTTGGTTTCCTTATAGTCTAATAGCTTTTTAAAATACGCCAATAAAATATATCTTAATTTTTCTAGTTATCTTCTCACAGTTATACCTGTCACTACTTGCTAAAAAACTTTCCCAAAATTCATTATTTAGTGCAGGTTTTAAATTTAATGTAATTGCTAAATACTTAAATGTGAATTAGTTGTCTTAGAATTTATTGCCTTATGTCCTTTTTTAAACTCTATTCTTGTCGTCTTTGGAATTAATCAAGTATTTTTATTGTTTTTGTTTTTCTCCTTTATGAGCTTGTAGTTTCACCTTATTCTTATTATAGCTATCTTAAATTATAAAATTAATACTTGACTTATGCCAATTTTTAATTCCACTTTGTGCTACATTTTATTGGAATAATTAAGCTTTGTTTCAGGTTTTTTTTTCCCTTGGTGAAACTATTTTTTTCTATTATTCTTCTTCTAGAGTTTAACATTTTTGACATATTAATATCTCCATTTCATACTATTCTTTATATTTTAAAAGATATATATTTTAAGAGATATGTACATCAGTCAAAAATGAATTTTGCTAATTTCTATGATGATTATTTCTTCTCATTTAATTCTTCTATCTCCTGGCTTAGAATCTCTTTTTTTGGACATCATTCACAACCAGTTTCTACAGAAATAAATTTGGAAAGCAAATTACAGGTGTTCAAATGTGTGCTTTCATATGCTTTTTTATTTTTTTAATTTTTTTAGTATCTACCTATTTAACTTTGGGTGAAATTTGCAATTCTACCTGCCAGCATAAGTTCTACCTTTTCAATGATCTAACCAATACGCTTATTTTTACATTTTAACAAGTATACCTTTCAAATCAGGATTTTCTTTTCCTTTCTCTTTCTCTCTTTTTCTATTTATCTATATGTATGTATAGGTAGATATAGATAGATGATATAGATGAAAAGATAGAGATGGGGTGCCTGGGTGGCTCAGTGGGTTAAAGCCTCAGCCTTTGGCTCAGGTCATGATCCCAGGGTCCTGGGATCGAGCCCTGCATCGGGCTCTCTGCTCAGCAAGGAGCCTGCTTCCCCCTCTCTCTCTGCCTGCTTCTCTGCCTACTTGTGATCTCTGTCTGTCAAATAAATAAATAGAAATCTTTAAAAAAAAAAGAAAAGAAAAAGATAGAAATGGTATAGATAGATAGATAAGAGGTAGAGCTAGATGAAAGAGAGAAAGATAAATGATAGATGATATATTTGATGACAGATTAGATAGATAGATAATAGAAAAATGATAGATGACAGATAGATGATAAAGGGAGATATGGAGAGACAGAGATCTCTTTCTTCAAAATTTTCTTTGTGGTTCAAATCACCCAGTTTCTTGGGAGAGCACTTCACCATTATATGTTTCTTTTCTTTTATCTTTGTGTTGCCTTTCTTCAAACCAATAGTCATTCTATGTTACTATATGTTTATTTTGGGAGTTGATAAACACTTTGCAACTCCTTTTTACACAGAAATTAGAGTAGGCATTTACCTGTTACCATTAAGAAAAGTTTGACCCACCCAGCTATTTTTATGAGTATCTTGAATACTTCCTCTGTTAATTGCTCTTGCTTCTCCTGATTAGAGACATAACATGCTGCTGCCATTGTTGCTGTCTCCATCTACTTCAGCAAATGATTCTGTGTATATTTTGTACCATGGTTTTCCTTTTTGCTTTCAACCTTGGTGCACATATCTTTCAATGATTTCATAGTTACTGGATCTTCATGACCCTTTTTTGGGATTTTCATAAGCTTTTCTTGTAGTTCCCAGGTTTGAATGCATGTATGTGGTTGTGTGTATCTGCATGTATGATTTAAATTGCACTCATATGCCAACTTACATTTATGGCCTTTAATATCCATAGCCATATGTGTTTATTTTATGTTTACTAAGAAAACTGTGGATATAAAGTGAGAGAGGAAAATGTAATTTATGTCCAGTCTGCTTTCTTCCTTCTCAAATGAAGATCTCATGGATTTTGAATGTTTCCCTTTATTATTTTGTGGAAACAATTCATAGCTCTAATTCAGACAACTTGTCTGATTTTTTTCTTACAGTATTTCTTCTTTCTGTAATCCTTTAAAATATTTATACTAAAAAATCTCATTATTTTTTGAAATCACAATTATGTATCAATTTCTATTTTTTTTTTTTTTGGTTTCCAGAAAAACACATATATGGGAAATCAAATTATAATAAATACCTTCACCAAATACATCTGTACATTGTTTTATCCCACTTATACAAGTTCCATTCAGACAAAGCCATTGGTTCTCTCCACATGGATGCCCATTCTGAGCAAAAAAGTTGTCTTGGCATGTCGCAGATGATCCATTGCAGTATTCAGGGAGATCGCATTCATCAGTGGGAGGCCTACATATTTTTCCTATTGTCGAATACTGATGGGGCGAAGTAAATGACATTGAATAAAGCAGAATGTGAACATATAAATATTATTAAGAAGAGACATTGTTCACATAGGCAATTAGAAAATTTAAAAAGGCTCTTACTTGGCAATTTGTACAGCATTTACCAGTATCACAAACTGAGCCAGCTTTTAGTGTACATGTGTCAGGATCACAGCATGTGTTTGACTGAGCTTCACAATCCTGAAAGGCAAACCAAATGCTCTGAACTATCTTCCAATTTTTACTTGCATTAGATAGATATTTTAATGGTAACAGTATATTATATAATATACAGATAGATGCTTAAATCCCATGTTGGCAAACATAAAAAATAAAACCACTTATTGATTTACATAATAGATATTTATTAGTTACTACTCAGTGCTATACTGTGTATCCCTAGAGTAGGTTGGACTCTATTGGTAGTAGGAGTTTCTGAAACCCTGGGGTCCACAAAAAGCGAAACATCAAGCTCTCTGGTGCTTGTAGACAAAGAGACAGTTAAATACAAGACATAAAATAAACAGAAGCTATGATATATCAATTTCATTAGAGTGACTAGTTCCTAATAAACTCTTATGAATCCATTGTATTTTAATAATTCTGTAACTCTTGTGGGATGTCCAAAGTTTACTTTACTTTTAATCCTCTAAAGACAAAGAGCCAGAAATGATTCTAAACATGATTGAAATTATCACCTTTTTATCACTTATGTATATCTTATTATGCCTTGGTTAATGCTATGATTCATCCATGACCAGTGATTTTGTTTTTAAAAATTCAATTATTATGCTTAATGAAAACAACAGATAAGAAAAGATGCTAGATAAACAATGCTTACACACACACACACACACACACACACACACACTTCTTGAATTCCTCAGGATTTGGAATAAGGTTAATTGGACAAAAGTTGCAATAAGAAAATAACAAATACCAAAAATTAATCATGCATTTCACTAATCTTAATATGAATTATATCATAATACTTACTAGGGTAAACTAAATTTGCAGTATTTTCCAGAACTATTTTGTTCTTTCCAGAACAATGTCATTGTTACTTCTATTTATATGAGATTTCAGAGAATAAAGTTATATCACAGGGACTAGCTCAATTATATAACAATTAATAGAGCTAAGATACACAACTGTGAATTTTTACTAGAAATTTTCAATTTCCATTCAGATCCAAACAAGAAAAGACAAGTAGGTATTGGGAAATAATTTCTTAAAAACACATCATCCAACTAGGAATCTAAAAGCTCACTTTCATATTGGGGAATGTACACATGTGTGACTTTAGCTACTGCTGTAGGAACAGCGAGCTTCTTTCATGTCTTGATTTTTTTCACATCCATATGCCCATTATGAGTCTCAGGATCTCTCTCCCTTATCGCATTCCTTTTATCTCAACTCTTCCACTTCTCTCCAATCCAGCAGCTTTATCTAAGACTTTTGTGGGTTAGAAAACATGCTTTTATTGGTTATGTATGGTCCAAATATTTCTTACTTAAATATTGACCTGTATTAAAATATTCAAAGCCACAAGTGTGCCTCATTTTCTTGTTGATTTGTGAAAACTGTATATATCTATTTTCCTGAATGCCAGCAGATCTTAGGTTTGGAAGAAATATGGGCATACCTTAGTTTATTGTGCTTCACTTCATTGCACTTTGCAGATATTACATTTTGTACAAACTGAAAGTGGTAACCCTACATCAAGCAAGTCTATCAGCATCATTTTTCCAAGATCCTCTGTGTCACATTTTGATAATTCTTGAAGTATTTCAAACTTTTTATTTATTATTGTATTTGTTATGGTGGTTTTTCAGTGGTTTTTGATGTTACTATTGCAGTTTTGGGCAGTGTCATGAACGATGCCCTTTTAAGACAATGAACTTAATTGTGAATGCTCTGACTGTTCCACTGGTGAGCTGCTCCTCTTTCTCCCTCTTCTCAGGCCTCCCTATTCCCTGAGACATAACAACATTGAAATATGGACAATTAATAACCGTACAATGACCTCTAAGTGTTCAAGTTAAAGGAAGAGTCTCATGTTTCTCACGTTAAGTCAAAAGCTAGAAATTATTAAGCTTTGTGTGGAAGGCATGTTGAAAGCTGAAATAGGCCAAGAGCCAGGAGTCTTACACTAAAAAGTTAGCCAAGTTTTGAATGCAAAGGAAAAGTTCTTGAAGGAAATTAAAAATACTGCTTCAGCAACACCTGAATGATAAGAAATCAAAATGGACTTAATTGCTGATGTGGAGAAAGTTTTAGTGATCTGGATAGAAGATCAAACCAACCATGCATTCCCTTAAGCCAAAGCCTCATCCAGAGAAAAGCCCTAATTCTTTGCAATTCTATGGAGGCTGAGAGAGGTGAGGAGGCCACAGAAGACCTGAAGAGGGCAGAGGTTGGTCCATGAGGTTTAAGGAAAGAAGCTATATCCATCACGTAAGAGTGCAAAGTTAAGTAACAAAATAGAAACCCTAACAAGTTATCTCAAAGATTGACTAAGAGAATTAATGAAGGTGGCTACACTAAACAACAGGCTTTCAATGTAGATAAAACAGCCTTCCATTGAAAGATGTCGCCTAGGACTTTCACAAGCAGGGTGGAGAAGGTAATGACTGGTTTCAAAGCTCAAAGGATAGGCTGTTGGGGGTTAATGCATCTGATGATTTCTAGTTGAAGTTAATACTAATTTACCATTTCAAAATTTCTAGGGCCCTTAAAAATTATCATAGATCTACTCTGCCTGTGCCCTATAAATGCAAAGTCTGGATGACAGCACGTCTGTTTACACCAAGGTTTAGTGAATATTTTAAGACACTGTTGAGACACACTGCTCAGAATAAAAGAATCTTTTCAAAATATTACTGCTTATTGACAATGCACCCAAGAGTTCTGGTGGAGATGTACAAGGAGATTAATGTTGTTTTTATGATTGCTAACACAACATCCATTCTGCAGTCCATCAATCAAAGAGTAACTTCAACTTACATTTCAAAAGGTTATAATTGCAATACAGAGGATTTCTCTAATGGACCTGAGTAAAGTTGTAAACTTTGTGGAAAGGACTTACCATACTAGGTACCATGAAAAGTATTCAGAAAGCATTAACAGAGATTGGAACAAGTTGATTCCAACCCTCATGAATAACTTTGAGGGGGTCAAGAATTCAGTGCAGGAAGTAATTATAGAAGTGGAAATATCAAGAAAACAAGTAAAGCCTGAAGATGTGACTGAATCACTAAAATCTCATGATAAAACTTCAACAGACAAGGAGTTGCTTCCAACAGATTAGCAAAGAAAGTGGTTTCTTGAGATGGAAACTACTCCCACTGAAGATGATGTGAAGATTGTTGAAATGACAACAAAAGATTTTAAATATTACATAAATTTGTTGATTAAATAGCAGCAGGGTTTGAGAGGATTGACTCCAATTTGAAAGTTCTATTTTGAGTAAAACATCATCATCATCAAACACCATCGCATGCTTACAGAGAAACTGTTTATGAAAGAGTCAATCAATGCAAGAATCTTCATTGTTATCTTATTTTAGAAACTGCCACAGCCACCCAATCTTCAGTAACCACAAGACTAAGTCAGCAGACATCTGCATTAAGGCAAGATTGTGACTTGCTGAAACCTCAGATGATAGTCAGAACTTTTTTAGAAAAAAAAAAAAGTACCAGCAAATGTATTTAGCAAAAAGGGAAAAAAAAAGGTATGAAAAAAAATTAAATTAAATTAAAGGTATATTTAATTAAGATATGAAACTTGTTTTTTACGCATAATTCTATTTCACATTTAATTGACTATAGGATAGTATAAACATAAAACTTTTTATGTACTGGGAGAACAAAATTTATTGTTATATTCACTTTATCATGGTGACCTGGAATGAAACCCACAATATCTCTGAGTTATGCCTATATTCAGGAAGAACACACTTAAGAAGGAAAGTAAAACCTAGGTCAACTCAGAGAATTAATGACCTTGAAAATGACCTTGAAAATCACCTGTATGGATAATCTACAAACCACTGAATCCATATACTGATATATAAGTGCACTTATCAGCTTATTACAATATAAAAGTGTGTTTGACGTATTAGGGAAAATGACCACATAATACTATAAAAATTTATAATTTTTCAAGTAATTCTGCTATATAGTCTTCCAAATGAGTACTAACCTCTGCACTTCCACAGTCACATCGTTCCCCTTGTTCCACTTCTCCATTGCCACAAACTGCAGCTTTGTATGATGGATCTAAGTGTGGCTGATTTTGAAGACATTGGGACTTCGGCTTTGAAATAAAATGTGCAAAATCCTCCATGCTGCAGTTACTAAAGCTCTTCACACCACTGGAATGACTACACATACATCAAACATCAAATTTTTGTTAAGTATTGCTTCATAAATTGTGCCTAGACTTGGAATAAAGCTATTTTATCACATTCCACAAGAGTCAAAATTCTCAATTTTGTTAGTGTCAAACTTTTATTTTCTGTACAAAGGAAGTCAATTGTGCAAGAACTTATATTAAATATTTTTAGTTACAATTAAATAATAAAATTTTATTGTTTCTTATATTACACTCACTTATGAAACTATTTCCTCTTATAGCTCCTACCTCAGAAAGTACTCCATCTAATTCATTTGTTGTTTCTTTTTCTTTTCGTGACTGGTAAATATTATAATAGCCTGTGTTAACAAAAGAGATTGGACTTTTTGCTTTTTTTTTTTTAAGATTTTATTTATTTATTTGACAGACAGAGATCACAAGTAAGCAGAGAGGCAGGCAGAGAGAGAGAGGAGAAAGCAAGTTCTCTGCTGAGCAGAGAGCCTGATGCGGGGCTGGATCCCAGGACCCTGGGATCATGACCTGAGCCGAAGGCAGAGGCTTTAACCCACTGAGCCACCCAGGTGCCCCACTTTTTGCTTCTTTTGCCTATATTTATTCATAGGTAATCTTATTCAGCACTGCATTTTGAATAACACCTATACCTGACAGCTTAGATAGTTGTTTCTCTGACTTAAATAAATTGCCTAAACTTGAGCCCAGTGTCTGATTCTTTATTCACTCAAAGATAACATTTCTAAGCACACATCTAAAATACTATTCTTTTAAATTTGCTACTCTTTATTATTTATTTTATTATTTATTTTAAATTACTACTCTTTATTCTTTTAGTGACATTTATTTTTCTTTAAAATCTTTATTAATGATGAAAATATTATTTATTTGCTCGTTATCTTCTCCTACTAGTTTTTTTAGCTCCAGGAGAAAAGGCATTCCAATCCCTTTGTTCTCTAGCACAGAGTACAGATTTTAATGACTTTTTTAAAAATAAATGAGTCTATGGTGGAAACCATCTGTTGTAAATAGTACATTCTTTGGTTGCTGTTACATTATGACTTTTATTATTCTGAATAGTATTAACACATGAAAAGATTATATTCAGAAAGGTTTATAATTTGATGACAGATTTAGCCAATGTGAAGTTACTGGATTTTTAAGGCAATAGACTCAAATCATAGTCCTTTGGGTTAGGACAGGGAATGTTATTTACAGGAGGCTCATGAACAAATCAGGGATTTTTAATGAATTACCAATTTTTTTAGAGGTCACATCCTGGTTGAACATACTGTTCAGTTATAATAACCACAAATAATGGCTTTATTGTTACATTGCAAATAATTCAGATGATTTCTATCTAAATACCAAAAAGCAAAAGAAAAAAAAAGTGATACAGCATTATATTACTTAAAACAAGGCAATGTAAAATATGTTTATTATGTGTAACTGGTTTATAGGGAATACACTTCTAGTAGTAAAATCAATGTCACTAAAAGAAAATATCAATCATAATTATATCCAACTAGAGAATTTATTTGCAGCTTGAATCTTTGCAAACATTTGTTGGACATTCCAATTCTCCATTCTCTGTTTTCCTTGATAATAGATCTTCTGATTTTCAGTTGAATACAGGACTTCCTTGTACAATCCTTACATTTCTTAGCCTTTCATAAAATTAGGAGTATACTTCCATAAACGTCAGATAATCAGCGTAAAACAAAACCGTATGTTTAAATTCTAGAAAGTAATATTGACAACCATGCTTTCATTCTATTGGTGACTACACTTTTTGTTAATTGTTATAGTTAAAGCTTCCATCATGAACTATGAGATGATCTTGGATAAGAAAGCCACTGTGTAAAATTAATGTGAAATTAATAGTGAAATTCTGTGCAATTAATACAATGCTAATTCCCAAAAATAAAATAAACTTCTTTTTGATTTAAGCCATTATTACTTTGGGATTTCTGTAACTTCCACTCAAATCTAAATATAAATTCCATCCCAAAAAATACAGATCTCAATCAGGGCATTGTTGTTTTAATCACATTTCAAACACTCATTTTCTCACCACTCACCACAAAATTGCAAAGTATTGACAGCAAGGTGCAGGATTCTCATTACAGTGAGGTAGAGAATGCTACAATAGATCATCTTTTGCTTAATCCATAAACAAAATATGTGTCCAATATCTCCATTTTTTTAGAGGAAGCAATACTCATCAGAAATAAAATGAATAAAACCCTTTATTCAAATATAACTGAGGAGAAGTTATTAGAGCATTTTGATTACCAATTGAAAAAGAAATATACTTCAACACATACTCTTTCTGTAAAGTTTGTAAATCATGGAGATAATCAAGCAAAAATGGGGAATAAAAGGATAAAAATAATTACTATCATTAAATAAGTCAAAATGAATTTCAAAATATGTACATCTAAAATAATAAATATTAAATTAAGAAATTAATAACAAAAAGGCATCCAGATGATCCACAAATATTTGAAAATCAGTGGACATACTCCTATTTTTTTAAAGATTTTATTTATTTATTTGACAGAGAGAAAGACAGTGAGAGAGGGAACACAAGCAGTGGGAGTGGGAGAGCGAGAAGAAAGTCTCTGTGGAGCACAGAGCCCCATCCGGGGCTCAATGCAGGGCTCGTTGCACGGCTTGATCCCAGGGTCATGGGATCGAGATCTGAGCTGAAGGCAGATGCTTAACCACTGAGCAACCCAGGTGTCCCCAACTGACATACTTCTAAACCAAACTACTAGACAAAAAAAAAAAAAAAAAAAAAAAAAAAATCACAAAGTAAATGAAAATATTTTAACCAAATAAAAATATATATAAAATTCAAAATGTATGGTATACAACTGATGTTGCAGTTAGAGGGAAACATATAGCTTTAAAGGGCTTACACAAAAAGAAAGAAGGTTTAAAATTAAATATTTGCATTTTCACTTTAAAAATCTAGGGGGAGGGGAGACAAGATGGCAGGGAAGTAGGAGGAGGCGCCTTTTCAACCTGTACCCTAAAGTGAGCTGATTACCTACCAAAGAACTCCGATCACCCGTGAAATCAGCCTGAGATCAGAATTATACACGTCTGGATCTCTACGGGGGGGCAGAAGACGCCAGTGGGCAGTGCTCAGAAGAGTTCCAGGGTGCACCTTGACTGCACCACGGTCGATACATCCAGCTACATCTGTCCAGTCATCTCTCACCAAAATGAGTAGGAGGAGGAATCCCCAACAGAAGAAAAATACAGAGGATGGGCCTTCTGCAACAGAGCTAACGGCTATCAACATAGACAATATGTCGGAAAGAGAATTCAGGCTAACAATTATCCAGGCAATAGCTAGGTTGGAGAAAGCCATGGATGACCAAATGGAATTGATTAAGGCAGAATTGAAAGCGACCAGGGATGATGTTCATAATGTTAGGGCAGAGCTGAAGGCCACCAGGGATGAGGTTCACAATGCTCTCAATGAGTTCCAATCTAATCTAAATTCTCTAAAAGCTAGGGTAACTGAGACAGAAGATAGAATTAGTGATCTGGAGGACAAACAGATAGAGAGAAAGGATCAGGAGGAAGCCTGGAACAAACAGCTTAGAAGCCATGAAAACAGAATCAGGGAAATAAATGATGCCATGAAACATCCCAACGTCAGAATTATTGGAATCCCTGAAGGGGAGGAGAAAGAAAGAAGTCTAGAAGATATAGTGGAACAAGTTCTTCATGAAAATTTTCCCAATCTTGCGAATGGAACAAGTGTTCATGTACTAGAAGCAGAAAGGTCTCCCCCCAAGATTATAAATTCAAAAAAAACATCCAGGCACCTCATAGTAAAATTGAGGAATCATAATTATAGATACAATCTCTTGAAAGCCGCTAGGACAAAGAAGCTCCTTACGTATAGAGGAAAGCCCATCAGAATAATGTCAGACCTGTCCACAGAGAACTGGCAAGCCAGAAAGGGCTGGCAAGATATATTCAGGGCATTAAATGAGAAGAACATGCAGTCAAGAATACTTTATCCAGCAAGACTGACATTCAAAATGGATGGAGAGATAAAGAGTTTCCAAGACCGGCAAGGCTTAAAAGAGTATGCGACCACCAAGCCGACACTGCAGGAAATATTAAGGGGGTTCAATAAAAGAGGAAAAACCCTAAGAATAGCATTGAACAGAAATATAGAGACAATCGACAGAAAGAAAGACTTCAAAGATAACACAATGTCAATAAAAACCTATCTCTCAATAATCACACTCAATGTGAATGGCCTAAATGCACCCATAAAACGACACA
Organism: Martes martes; assembly: GCF_963455335.1. Classification (NCBI taxonomy): domain Eukaryota; kingdom Metazoa; phylum Chordata; class Mammalia; order Carnivora; family Mustelidae; genus Martes; species Martes martes. The sequence goes on along the minus strand of NC_137889.1, from coordinate 35,496,761 downwards.
GGGTTGCAGATTGGATAAAATGACAGGACCCATCCATATGTTGTCTACAAAAGACCCATTTTGAACCTAAAGATACACCCAGACTGAAAGTGAAGGGATGGAGAAGCATCTTTCATGCCAATGGGCCTCAAAAGAAGGCCGGGGTAGCGATTCTCATATCAGATAAATTAGATTTTAAACTAAAGACGGTAGTCAGAGATACAGAAGGACACTACATAATTCTTAAAGGGACTATCCACCAAGATGATCTAAAAATTGTAAATATCTATGCCCCCACTATGGGAGCAGCCAATTACATAAGAAAACTATTAATCAAGATAAAGAGTCATATTGATATGAATACATTAATAGTAGGAGATCTTAATACACCTCTCTCAGAAATAGAGAGATCATCGAAGCAGAAAATCCATAAAGAAATAAGAGCATTGAAGGACTCATTGGACCAGATGGACCTCATAGATATATACAGAACATTCCACCCTAAAACAACAGAATACTCATTCTTCTCAAGTGCACATGGAACCTTCTCCAGAATAGACCACATACTGGGTCACAAATCAGGGCTCAACCGATACCAAAAGACTGAGATTATTCCCTGCATATTCTCAGATCACAATGCTTTGAAACTGGAGCTCAATCACAAGGAAAAGTTCAGAAGGAACTCAAACACCTGGAAGCTAAAGACCACCTTGCTTAAGAATGCTTGGATCAACCAGGAGATCAAAGAAGAACTTAAACAATTTATGGAAACCAATGAGAATGAAGACACTTCACTCCAAAACCTATGGGATACAGCAAAGGCGGTCCTAAGGGGGAAATACATAGCCATCCAACCTCAAAAAAACTGAAAAATCCAGAATACACCAGTTGTCTCTACACCTTAAAGAACTGGAGAATCAACAACAAATCAAACCAACTCCACACGTAAAAAGGGAAATAATCAAGATTAGAGCAGAGATCAATGAGGTAGAAACCAGAGATACAGTAGAACATATCAATGAAACTAGAAGCTGGTTTTTTGAAGGAATCAATAAGATCAATAAACCATTGGTCACACTAATCCAAAAGAAAAGAGAGAAAGCCCAAATTAATAAAATTATGAATGAAAAGGGAGAGATCACAACTAACACCAAGGAAGTAGAAACAATCATCAGAAGTTATTATCAACAGTTATATGCCAATAAGCTAAGCAACCTAGAGGAAATGGATGCATTCCTGGAAAACTATAAACTCCCAAAATTGAACCAGGAAGAAATTGACAACCTGAATAGACCGATATCTAGTAACGAGTTTGAAGCAGTGATCAAAAACCTCCCAAAAAACAAGAGTCCAGGACCCGACGGATTCCCTGGGAAATTCTATCAAACTTTCAAAGAAGAAATAACACCTATTCTCCTGAAGCTGTTTCAAAAAATTGAAGCAGAAGGAAAACTTCCAGACTCTTTTTATGAAGCCAGCATTACCCTGATCCCCAAACCAGGCAAAGACCACACCAAAAAGGAGAATTTCAGACCAATATCACTGATGAATATGGATGCTAAGATTCTCAACAAGATCCTAGCAAACAGGATCCAACAGCACATTAAAAAGATTATCCACCATGAACAGGTGGGATTCATCCCTGGGTTACAAGGATGGTTCAACATTCGCAAATCAATCAATGTGATAGAACAAATCAATAAGAGAAGAGAGAAGAACCACATGGTCCCCTCAATTGATGCAGAAAAAGCTTTTGAAAAATCCAGCATCTGTTCCTGATTAAAATGCTTCAAAGTATAGGGATAGAGGGAACATTCCTGAACTTCATCAAATCTATCTATGAAAGACCCACAGCAAATATCATCCTCAATGGGAAAAAGCTTGCAGCCTTCCCGTTGAGATCAGGAACACGACAAGGATGCCCACTCTCACCACTCTTATTCAACATAGTATTAGAAGTCCTAGCAACAGCAATCAGACAACAAAGAAAAATAAAAGGTATCCAAATTGGCAAGGAAGAAGTCAAACTCTCTCTCTTCGCAGATCACATGATTCTTTATATGGAAAACCTGAAAGACTCCACCCCCAAACTACTAGAGCTCATACAGCAATTCAGTAATGTGGCAGGATACAAAGTCAATGTCCAAAAATCAGTGGCTCTCTTATACACTAACAATGAAAATACAGAAAGGCAAATTAGAGAATCGATTCCATTTACTATAGCACCAAGAACCATAAGATACCTCGGAATAAACCTAACCAAAGAGGTTAAAGATCTGTACTCGAGGAACTACAGAACACTCCTAAAAAAATTGAAGAAGACACAAAAAAATGGAAGACTATTCCATGCTCTTGGATCGGAAGAATAAACATCGTTAAAATGTCTATACTGCCCAGAGCAATCTATACTTTTAATGCCATTCCGATCAAAATTCCACCAGTATTTTTCAAAGAGCTGGAGCAAATAATCCTAAAATTTGTATGGAATCAGAAGAGACCCCGAATTGCTAAGGAAATGTTGAAAAACAAAAATAAAACTGGCAACATCACGTTACCTGATTTCAAGCTTTACTACAAAGCTGTGATCACCAAGACAGCATGGTACTGGCATAAAAACAGACACATGGACCAGTGTAACAGAGTAAAGAGCTCAGATATGGACCCTCAACTCTATGGTCAAATCATCTTCGACAAAACAGGAAAAAATATCCAGTGGAAAAAAGACAGTCTCTTCAATAAATGGTGCTGGGAAAATTGGACAGCTATATGTAGAAGAATGAAACTTGACCATTCTCTTACACCGTACACAAAGATAAACTCGAAATGGATAAAAGACCTCAACGTGAGACAGGAATCCATCAGAATCCTCGAGGAGAACATAGGCAGTAACCTCTTTGATATCAGCCACAGCAATTTCTTTCAAGATATGTCTCCAAAGGCAAAGGAAACAAAAGCGAAAATGAACTTTTGGGACTTCATCAAGATCAAAAGCTTCTGCACAGCAAAAGAAACAGTCAACAAAACAAAGAGGCAACCCACGGAATGGGAGAAGTACAGACAAAAGGTTGATATCCAGGATCTATAAAGAACTCCTCAAACTCAACACACACAAAACAGACAATCATATTAAAAAATGGGCAGAAGATATGAACAGACACTTCTCCAATGAAGACATACAAATGGCTAGCAGACACATGAAAAAATGTCCATCATCACTAGCCATCAGGGAGATTCAAATCAAAACCACATTGAGATACCACCTTACACCAGTTAGAATGGCCAAAATTAGCAAGACAGGAAACAACGTGTGTTGGAGAGGATGTGGAGAAAGGGCAACCCTCTTACACTGTTGGTGGGAATGCAAGTTGGTGCAGCCACTTTGGAGAACAGTGTGGAGATTCCTCAAGAAATTAAAAATAGAGCTTCCCTATGACCCTGCAATTGCACTACTGGGTATTTACCCCAAAGATACAGATGTAGTGAAAAGAAGGGCCATCTGTACCCCAATGTTCATGGCAGCAATGGCCACAGTGACCAAACTGTGGAAAGAACCAAGATGCCCTTCAGTGGATGAATGGATAAGGAAGATATGGTCCATATACACTATGGAGTATTATGCCTCCATCAGAAAGGATGAATACCCAACTTTTGTAGCAACATGGACGGGACTGGACGAGATTATGCTGAGTGAAGTAAGTCAAACAGAGAGAGTCAAGTATCATATGGTTTCACTTATTTGTGGAGCATAACAAATAATATAGAGGAAAAGGGTAGATGGAGAGGAGAAGGGAGTTGAGGGAAAGTGGAAGCAGAGGTGAACCATGAGAGACTACGGACTCTGAAAAACAACCTGAGGGTTTTGAAGGGGCGGGGGGTGGGAGGTTGGGGGAACCAGGTGGTGGGTATTAGGGAGGGCACAGATTGCATGGAGCACTGGGTGTGGTGAAAAAACAATGAATACTGTTACGCTGAAAATAAATAAAAAATTTAATAAAAAAAATAATACTATAAAAAAAAATCTAGGGGGAAAAACTAGTTTACCCCAAACTATGCATAGAATTAAGAAAATAAACTGGACAAGTGACAAAAGTTAATAAAATCAAAATAAAGCTTTGTTAAAAATCAATTGATTTGATAAAATCCAAATTGGAATGATTAAGAAAAAAAAAAAAAAGAAAAGAAAACACAAATTGTACCAGAGATAAAAGAAGTAATACCACTAGAGTTTCCAGTGACTTTTAAAGAAAAATAAATGGAATTCAGGCTTGGGAAGATGCAGAGTAGGAGGACCCTAAGCTTACTTCATCCCATTTTACAAATAGACATCACTCTCATCCCATTAATAAATCAGAGAGTGATCCAAAGACTAGCCAAATAAACTCCATGACTAAATATAGAGAAGAAGCTACATCAGAGAGGTTAAAAAGGGCAGAAATGGTGGTCAGGAGCTGTCCATAAGAAAAGGGGAGCTGCAGGCTCTGAGAAGGGAAAGTACCAGGGGGCCCACATGGAGGGTAGTGGGAGTGAATCCCCATAACATCTGCCTTGAAAACCAGAGAGGCTGAATATCATGAACTTGTATAACCAGGACTTGCAGCCTGGAACTTCAGAAGTTTGGGTGAGCCAGAGAGTGAGTAAATAAATGGATCCTCACCCTTAAAGAAACAGAAGCTCTCAGAGAGACAACATAGAAGTGACAATTTGCACAACAAAGAAGCAAATGAGAGGAAAATTAGTTTATACTAATTTCAGAGTGTGATGAGGGACTTCTCCAGCAACAAAAGACCTAGCAGGCTCCATTCTCTTCCCTTGCAATCTAGCATAAACATAGAGCCACCTATGGGAGATGATACTGCACTGAAACTTGCTACCTAACTTGCTAGCAGTGTTCCCTGTCCATGAGTTCTCCGGAGGAACAACACCGTCCAAGGTTGCCAGCCTTAGCCTGGGCTCAGTGCAAGTTTTGTTAACTCCACACATGTCCTCTCCAGTTGCCTCAAGAATAGTATCCACAAAAACACATGCCATACTGGGTGTCCACTACACTGTGAGGGATCTGGCCTATGACTAGCAGCTCAGTGCAAATTTTGCTAAAGTCACTGCTCCACCCTTGCAGTCACATCCCTTCAGAGCCAGCCTGCCTGGGTCTCACTAACACCACAGAGAGCAAGCACAGCCCACAACAGGTAGAGAGCCAGTGTAGACATCTGGACTGAAAGATAAAGCAACTCAAACACAACGGCACGATGCAGACAACACACATAGAAGACTCCCTTGAAGTGCGAGATTCTGGTGAACAGGAAACACTGCACTGCAAGACACTACAGGACCTCTTCTTCATACAGGCACTAAGATGCAGAAGATGTAACTGGCTTTCCTAACACAGAGAAATAGACACAGAGAAGTACACAAAATGAGACAGAGAGATATGTCCCAAATGAAAAACATAACAAAATCATAGCAGGAGATTTAAGTGAAACAGAAATAAGTAATATGTCTGATAGAGAATTTAAAATAATGATCATACAAGGTTACTCACCGGACTTCAGAAAAAGTGGAGGATACCAGTGAGAACCTTGACCAACAGATACAAAATAATATATCAGAGATGAAGAACTTAATAAGTTAAAAACAAAATAGATGGAATAAATAGTATACTACAGGAAGTAGAGGAATATATCAACAACCTGGAAGATAGAGTAATGGAAAGCAAGCAAGCTGAACAGGTGGGAGACAAACATACTGCATAATGAGAACAGACTCAGAGAACTCAATGACTCCATCAAGCATAATAACATTTATACTATAGGGATCCCAGAAGGAGAAGGGTAAAGAATAAAATGTATTTGAAGAAGTAATAGTTGAAAGCTTCACAAATCTGCGGTAGGAAACAGATCCAGATTCAGAAAGCAAAGTTCCCCTCAACAAATTCAACCAAAAGAGGTCCACACCAAGACACCTATTAATTAAGATGGTTTAAGAAGAAAGAAAAAAATAGGGATAAATAATTGTAAAGGTTGTGAGAGAAAAGAAGATGGGTACATAAAAAGGACACTTCATAAGGCTATCAGCCTATTTTTCATCAGAAACTTTGCAGGTGGGAAGAGAATGGCACAATATATTCAACGTGTTGAGAGGGAAAAATCAGCGGCCAAGAATACCCTATCCAGCAAGATTGTCATTCAGAATAGGAGAGATAAAGCGATTCCCAGACAAACAAAAGTTAAAAGAATTGATGACCACTAAACCAGCCCTACAAGAAATGGCACGGGAGACTCTGTGAGTGGAAAACAAAAACCATCAGTAAAAGTAAGAAAATAGGAAGAACAAAAGCCAAAAAAATGAATTATACCTGTAAAAATCAGTCAAGAGAAGCAAAAAATAAAAAGATGTGAAATATGATACCAAATACGTAAACATGGAGGTGAGAGGAGTAAGAATGAGATCAAAATTAAGTGATTATTAGCTTAAAATAGACTGCTATATGGAGAGGATGTTCTGTAAAAATCGAATAGTAGAATAGAATAGTAGAATAGAAAGAATAGTAGTCTTTTTCCAAAAATTTAAAAAAAAAAGTAATAGATTTAAAAAAATGGTTATCTTCACTTGTATTCATCACTAAAGAAAACCAGCAAAACATGACCAAGAGAAAGAGAAGAAAGAATCAGAGAAAAACTACAAAAACAATGAGAAAACAACTAACAAAGTGGCAATATATATATATATATATATATATATATATATATATCAATAATTATTTGGAATGTAAATGAACTAAATGCTGCTCCAATCAAAAGACATAAAGTGAGAGTGTATTAAAAAAAATACCCTTCTATATGCTACTTACAAGAGACTCATTTCAGAACTAAAGACACCTGTAGTTTAAAAGTCAGGAGATGTTTAAATAACAGCTGTTGGCCAGGATGTGGAGAAAGGGGAACCCTCCTGCACTGTTGGTGGGAAGGCAAATAGGTACAGTCACTCTGGAAAACAAGATCCTCAACAAGTTAAAAATAGAACTACCCTATCATCCAGCAACATGCAAGTTAAATAACATAATATTAAACACTGAATGAGTCAATCAAGTAATCAAAGAAGAAATCAAAAATACATGGGAAAGAATGAAAATGAAAACACAGTGATCCAAAACCTTAGAATACAGCAAAAGCAGTTGTAAGGGGGAAGTATATAGCAATACAGGCCTACCTCAAGAAACAAGAAAAATCTCAAAAAAACAACCTAACCTTACACTTAATGAAACTGGATAAAGGAGAACAAATAAAACCAGCAGAAGAAAGGAAATAATTAAGATTAGAACAGGAATAAGTGATACAGAAACTAAAAAAAAATGAAGGAAGTGGAGGAGGAGGAGGAGGAGGAGAAGGATATCGATGAAACCAGGAGCCAGTTCTTTGGAAAGATCCACAAAATTTATAAACCTCTAGCCAGACTTATGAAAAAAAAAAGATTCATATAGACAAAATCACAAATAATGGGAGAAATAACAACCAACACCAGGGAAATACAATTGTAGGACAATATTATGAAAAACAATACAACTGGGTTTTTTTCAAGATTTTATTCATTTATTTGACAGAGAGAGCAAGAGAGCACAAGCAGAGAGACCAGCAGAGGGAGAGGGATAAGAAGCAGGCTCTCCACTGATCATGTGGGACAAGATCCTAGGACCCTGGGATCATGACCTGAGCTGAAGGCAGATGCTTAACCATCTGAGCCACCCAGGCACCCCTGAAAAGCAATACAATCATAAGAGAATATTATAAAAAACTATATATACCAAAACATTAAACAACCCAAAAGCATGGATAAATTCCTAGAAAAATATAAACTACCAAAACTGAAATAGGAAAAAGTAGAAAACTTGAACAGAGCAATAACCAGGAAGATCAAATTAGTAATCAAAAAACCTTCAACAAACAAAAGCCTGAGCTGTATGGCTTCACAGGCAAATTCTACCAAACACTGGAAGAAGAGTTAATATTCTTCTCAAACTATTCCTGAAAAATAGAAAATGAAAGAAAACTTCCAAATTCATTCTATGAGGCCAGCATTACCCTGATACCAAAATCAGATAAAGACTCCACTAAAAAAAAGAGAAATACATGCCAATATCACAGAAGAAAATGGATGGAAGAAATTCTCAATAAAATACTAGCAAATTAAATCTAACAGTATATTTAAAAAGTCATTCACTACAATCAACTGGGATTTTTCCTGGTTTGCAAGGGTGATCCAATATTGACAAATCAATCAACATGATATATCACATCAGTAAGGGAAAGGATAAAAACCTTTGAATCATTTCAGTAGGCACACAAAAAAAGCATTTGATAAAGTACAAATTCCATTTATGATTTAAAAAAACCTCAGCAAAGTAGGGATAGAGGGAATATCCCTCAATATAATAAAGGTCATATAAAAAAAACCCCACAGTGAATATTATACTCAATTGGGGAAAACTGAGACCTTTCCCTTTAAAGTGAAGGACAAGACAAGGATGTCCATTCTCACCACCTTTATTCAACATAGTACTGGGAGTCCTAGCTTCGGCAATCAACAATAAAAAGAAATAAAAGGCATCCAAATTGGAAAAGAAGAAAACTCACTTTTTGCAGATGTCATGATACTACATATAGAAAACCTGAAAGACTTCACCAAAAACTACTAAAACTGAAAAAAGAATTCAGTAAGGTCATAGGATTTAAAATCAATGTACAGAAATCTGTTGCATTTCTATAAGAAAGCAGCAGAAAGAGAAACTAAGGAACTGATCCCATTTATAACCGCACCTTAAATAATTAGATTCTTAGTAATAAACATAACCAAAGAGGTGAAAGACCTGTACTATAAAAACTATAGAACATTGATGAAAGAAAGTGAAGGTGACACAAAAAAATAGACATTCCATGCTCATAGATTTGAAGAATAAATTTTGTTAAAATGTACTATCTAAGGCAATCTATACATTTAATGCAGTCCCTATAAAAATACCAGTAACACTTTTCACAGAACTAGAACAAAAAATCCTAAAATTTCTACGGAACCACAAAAGACCCTGACTAGCCGAACAGTTTTGAAAAAGAAAAGGAAAGCTGGAGGCATTGCCATTCTAGTCTTCAAGTTATATTACAAAGCTGCAGCAATCAAAACAATATGGTACTGGCAAAAAATAGATACATAGAGCAATAGAAAAAAACGGAAATTCAGAAATAAACCCTCAACTCTATGGTCAATTAATCTTCAACAAAACAGGAAAGAATATCCAATGGGACAAATTCTCTTCAACAAATGGTGTTGGGAACACTGGACAGCAATACGCAAAAGAACAAACCTGAGTCATTTTTTCACACCATATACAAAATAAATTCAAAATGGATTAAGGATTTGAATGTTGAGACCTGAGACCATAAAAATCCCTAAAGAGAACAAAGGCAGAAATGTCTCTGATATCAGCCATAGCAACATTTTTCTAGATATGTCTGAGACAAACTAAATAAAAGCAAAAATAAACTACTGGGACTATTTCAAAATAAAATGCTTCTGCAAAGCAAAGGAAATAATCAACAAAACTATAAGGCAACCTACAGAAGAGAGGGATAAAAAATTTTAAATGACATATTTGATAAAGGGTTAATATCCAAAATATATAAAGAACTTATAAAACTCAACACCCAAAAAACAAATAATCCAATTAAAAATGGGCAGAAGACATGTACAGACATTTCTCTGAAGAAAATATCCAGATGGCCAATGGATATATGAAAAGATATTATACATCGCTCATTATCAAGGATATGTAAATCAAAACCACAGGGAGATATCACTTCACATCTGTCAGAATGGCTAAAATAAAAAAACACAAGAAACAAGTTTTGGTGGAAATGTGAAGAAAAGGAATCCTTGTGCACTATTGGTGGGAATGCAAACTGCTGCAGCCACTGAGGAAAACAATATAAAGCTCCCTCAAAAAGTTTAAAATAAAGCTAACCTATGATCCATTAATCACACTACTGGGTATTTACCCAAAAAATACAAAAACACTAACTCAAAGGGATACATGCATCCCTATGTTTATAGCAGGATTATTTACAATATAAAAGTCATGGAAGCAGACCAAGTGTTTATCAATTGATAGATAAAGATGATATAGTATATACACAATAAATATTATTTAGCCTTAAAAAGAACAAAATCTTGCCATTTGCAATAACATGGATGGAACTAGAGAGTATTATGCTAAGCAAAATAAGTCAGAAAAGACAAATACCATATGATTCACTTATATGTGGAATTTAAGAAACAAAACAAATGAGCAAAGGTTAAAAAAAGAGAGAAAGAGAGAGAGACAAACTAAGAAATAAACTCTTAACTACAGAGAACAAACTGATGGTTACCAGAGAGGAGGTAGATTGGAGGGATGGGTGAAACAGGTGGTGGGGATTGAGAGTGCATTTGTTGTGATGGGCACTGAGTAATACATGGAATTGTTGAATCACTGTATTGTACACCTGAAACAATATAATGTTGTATGTTAGCTATACTGCATTCAAAATTAAGTTAAATTTAAAAATAAATGAAGATTATAGAAACTTTATGACAAATTAATTTCAAAGAAATATTTTTTAAATCCCAAATAAATATCCTCATATCTTAAAATTAATTATTAAACACCTTTCCAGAAAGAGAAGTCTAAGATGAATTACTATCAAATAATTTGTGAAGAATTAATATCAATTTTCCAGATCACTTTTAGGAAATTTTAGGATGCCTGATAATAAAACCGGTCAAAATTATTAAAAGAGTAAACAACTGAAGACCAATGTCCTTCATAAATATACAGAGAGGCAAATATTAGGGAAGAAAAATCCAGCAACAAGTAGGGCAATACACAAAAAAGATTACTCATCATGTTCAAATGTTGTTTATCCCAGGAAAACAAGTTATTTAACAATTTCAACATATCAACTGAAAAAAGTAAAAACAATAACAACACGCAAACATCTTTATATGTAATGAAATCTATTCATGATGGAAATTTGGACAAAGAATAAAAAAAGTATTTCCTCAATCTGAGTGAAAGCCTCTATGAAAATCTTTCAGCTAATATATTTAATGGTGAAGGATTAAAGATTTTGCTCTTAAATTAAAAGCAAGAAAAATAGCCACACATTCCATATCCTCTAACATTGAATTTAAGGTCCTAACCACCATAGTAAGGCAAAAATAAGACTTGAAAAAATATGAAGATTGAAAAAAATGTAGAACTGTATATATAATATGTGATTGTATATGTATAAAGTTCTAATAAAGCTAAATTAAAATTCCAGAACTAAGTTAATTTAGCAAAACTGTAGGAAACAAGTTCCATGAAATTTTCTATATACTTGCCTCAAACAACTGGAAATTTTATAATCTTATATATAAAGAGGTGCAATTAGAAAGAATAGTATATGCTAATCTATTTACACCTAATAATTTCCCCAAAGAAAAAAATTGTGGAAACACTGCACTTTGAAAATTTCTAACCATGATGAGAATAATTTAGGCATCTCAACAAAATAAACTCTTTCAAAATTGAACAAAGAATACTTTGACAATATTGAGGGGGAAGGGGAGGGTCCATAGACCTATTAATATTCAGATCTTCTAGTCCTTCCTGTCATTTCCTCACCATCATAACCCTTATAATCATTGTAATCAGTATTAAAGGTAACATATCATTATTGTAAAAACTATAATTCAAAGATAAATCAATATTTAATAGGCAGTGTTCAACATTATTAATATGAGGTACATACACCATCATCCGTCTTTACTTAGATTAAAAACAAAAGCAAATGGAATGAACTTGATTGCAGGACATTTATTTAGGACATGATACTAGGAAATAGGATTAAAGAAGTAGGAATAGAAAAAGAGAGAATGAGGTAAAGTCAACATAAGTGTTTTTTATTGAGATGACAATTGTCACTCCATTCTGCTGGGACCACAGAGAAGTACAGAATATTTAATGGATTGTAGGGTAGCTCCGTTGCACTACTGGGTATTTACCCTAAAGATACAAATGTAGTGATCCAAAGGGGCACATGCACCTGAATGTTTATAGCAACAATATCCACAATAGAAAAACTATGGAAAGAACCTAGATCTCTATCAACAGATGAATGGATAAAGAAGAGGTGGGGTAAATATATACAATGGAATAGTATGCATCCTTCAAAAAAACCAAATCTTGCCATTTGCCACAATGTAGATGGAAGAAGAGGGTATTATGCTAAGTGAAATAAGTCAATCAGAGAAAGACAATTATCATATGATCTCTCTGGTATAAGGAACTTGAAAGGCAGGGCTGGGGGGTCATGGGGGGAAGGGAGGGAAAAATGAAACAAGGAGGGAGAGAAACTGTAAGAGACTCTTAATCTCAGAAAACAAACTGAGGGTTGCTGGAGGGGGGTGGGGTAGGGGGAGGGATAGGGTGGCTGGGTTATGGACATTGGGGAGGGTATGTGTTATGGTGGGTGGTGTGAATTGTGTAAAAGTGATGATTCACAGACCTTTATCCCTGAAACAAATAATACATTATATGTTAATTAAAATTTTTTAAAAAAATATTTAATGAAATTGTCCTTTGATGGTTAGGAAGCTGGTGTTCCAATTAAGTGTTTGAAGGCTGCCCCTGTGAATAGGTGATTACCTTTATTTTAAGGCCTCTTTTACATATTTTCCCTAGGGAAGAAGCTGATTGACCTTCATGAATTTTAAAATGTGGACCTGGTCATTGAGTACTTCTTGTGGGACTTGAACTTAAGATAGATATAAAGATCTGTATACTTCGTGCCCACTCTAAATCAACTCACATGCTTCTTCCCCATGTTTCCTTGTCTCTAAATGTACAAGCTTGCAGTATCCAGATCCTTGACCAAATACCCAACTTATTTGTCATTGCTGAGGCTATGTAGATCCAAACTGTGGCACTTCTCTCATACGAGATGGAGAGTTAAATGTATTGTGTGTAAATATGTTCATTGAGATGGTCTTAATCTAATTGGAGAATAGTATGAAATAGTGATTTTTTTTTCCAAAAAGATTCCACCTAAAATATTGAAAGGAGCTATTATTGAACTAAGTTTTTTTTTTTTTTCTCTGCAGCCAGTTTTAGGGAACTCCCATGTGACCACTGATGTGAAGTGATTGAGAAATATTGGTGCAAAAGATATAGGTGACATGGAGCTCTGTTATCCCCGTTATTTACTTACACTGGATGTTTTTAGTTAGCTACCATATATGTCATTTTGGTCATTTGGTAGATTAATAGGTCCATTTGATCTTATAATTCTAGAGACATGAAAATACTCAAATTATGATGAAAATAATTTTAGTAACACAGTTACTATTTCCTGGATGCATGTTCAACTCTATCAGTGTGCAATAGCCCACACCAAGAGTTTCAAAGAACTCTAGGGGCCTGAACTACAAATTTCTTATACTTGTCAGAAATTCCACATGTAACCTAATCTATTAGGAATATCTTTATTTATATTGTATCATAATGATCATAAGTGCCAAAGTACGAGCATTTTGCATCACAGCATGGACATGCAGTGGCCTCTCTCTACTATATCTCCTGCTAAAGACATCCCTGTTGTCACCAAATCATGAATTGTTTCTAGGTCCACAATTATTTTAAAAGGGCTTGCTTTCTATAGCCCCTTCTTTTTCTGTTGTTTCAAATTTATATTCAAATTCTAGTCAGTAATATTCAAATTCTAGTGTATTGATTTCAGGAGTAAAATTTAGTGACTCACCACTTACATATAATGTCCAGTGCTCAACACAATGAGTGCCCTCCTTAATACCCATTACCCATTTTTTTAAAAGATTTTTATTTCTTTATTTAACAGAGAGAGAGATCACAAGTATGCAGAGAGGCAGGCAAATAGAGAGTGGGGAAACAGGCTCCCTGCTGAGCAGAGAGTCCGATGTGAGGCTTGATCCCAGGACCCTGAGCTCATGAACTGAGCCAAAGGCAGAGGCTTAACCCGCTGAGCCACCCAGGCACCCCTACCCATTACCCATTTAACCCATCCTCCCATCAACCTCCTGTCCAGCAACCCTCAGTTTGTTCTCTCTAGTTGAGTACATTTTATGCTTTGCCTCCTTTTTCCTCCATGTTCATCTGTTTTAGCTCTTAAATTTCACATATGAGTCAAATCATATGGTTTTTATCTTTCTCTGACTTATTTCTTTTAGCATAATATACTCTAGCTCCATTCATGTTATTGCAAATGGCAAAATTTCATTCTTTTTGATGGCTGAGTAATATTCCTTTGTATATATATACATATATGTACACACACACATACATATCCTCTTCTTTATCAATTCATCATTGATGGACATTTGGGTTCTTTCCATAATTTGGCTATTGTTGATAATGCTGTTCTATAGCCCCTTCTGAGATAACTATTTCCATAGGAGTCGCTGCCAAATCAGAGCCTGAGATAAAGATTTGAGTGCAAGTATTCTTAAGAAACGATTCCAGAAGCAGAAGTGAAGGAATGGAGAAAATGTGATGTTACCAACTTTATTGCTGTAGGAAATGGGTCTTGATTTTCTAAGACATGTGAGAAGCAGAAAGTGGCTGTGAGAAATGTCCTTCAGAAACACAAGAGGCTGGCTCTAATCACTAACTGGATGGTGGTTTCCCTAAATCTTCTATTTGATCCTAATTCTATGAAATCTCGCCATTGTATACTCCACCAGATTCACTAGGTCTTTGAGGCAGGGCAAGGATATTGCAAAAAAGCCTTCTCTAGTACAGAAAAAGCTAAAAAACAGCACCTCCAAATTCAGACGATGCCAAGACTTCAGGTTGAGAGGGCAAAATGGAAGAGACTCATGCAGACAAAAATCATTCTTGTAGAGTGATCACAAGCCTGTATTGCTTATGAAATCATGCATTAGATTATAAAATCTGGCAAGTGACTTAGTGATAACTGTAGAATTAGGTCACATATGACAAAGCAAGTGTGGTATCAGATTACAAGTGACAGGGAGGTAGACATGCAGCATTGGGCATTGTTGGGACACAGCCTGTATTATTTTAGCAGCCTAGACTTTTTAAAACTAAATACACCGAAGTTGTTTTTACATAAACTATGTATATAAAGAATATAAAAGTAAAGCATCTTACATTGCTTCTGGATTCATTATGCAGACAGTTCCTGAGCACTGGCATTTGCTAATATCATCATAAGCTATTCCCATATTAAGGCTTAGTAATTGAGCTATAACAACTGCAAGCGATTCCAGACTTATGGTTCTGGGGTGCTGGAAAAAAAAAAACACACATGTACAAAAAAAAAAAACACACTCAAATTTTAGAAGATACTTCATTTACCTGGAAAATAATGTAATTATTAAAAATAGTCAATAAAATTGAATAAGGCATCTAATATGTTAACCACAGGTGAGCCAACCATATCGGTCTAACATGTTACAGGTACCATTACCAATATAAGAAAAATATAAAAAGGGAGATCTGAAATTTTACCAAGATGTAAATGCATGGTTCACTTGGTAGCATCAGGGCAAGAAAAATATTGTCCCAATAACTTGTTAATTATATATGAGAATTATTATAGTCATATTTGCATTCACAAAAGAAAATCTTTAGATACACACATATACACAAACTATATGTGTGTCAAATTAACAGGTTATGATCATTTACAATTTAATTATTTGGGGATAATATATTATGCAAATCTTTCATACATTTAAAAAAATCATAAATTAATCCATTGAATTAAGCTAAATAATGACTGAAATTAAAAATGCTGACTTTCCACCGTTGTTTAAACTTTATTTTTAAAGCTAAAGTAACTTTATAATTTTTCTTTTTGCAAATATAGGATACTTATTATAGCACATTTTAACCATACTAAAACATAGGCAGTTTAAGAAAAATACAAAAATCACACCGTCTGTTCATAGAGATCTAATAGCATTCTGTTAAGTATACTTCAAGATTGGTTTCTAGGAATACATTTTGGTATCTTCTGTTTGCCTCTTAACCCTGCAGCATTTTCCACCCTGCTGTCTAGCCCAGAAAGTGAAACCAATAGATTATGTTAAAGTGTTCCTTTACCCTCTGCTTTCACCTAGATTTAATCTAAAGAGATTAACAAGCTAAGAAAAGAGCAGGATGTTTAATACCATCACTGCCAGGGTGCCTATAACTGTCGGAATCCTTGAGTGGAAGCCTCTACCTTCTGTCTGTGACTGTAGGAAAATGACATTCTCGTTTCTTTCAAGTCTGAGTGACAATTAAATTTTTTTTATTGCTAGCCCTAAAGTATGGCAAAGTTCCTATATCTTGCATACACATTGATAAATGGTCCCTTTATCAAATTACCACAGTTTAATTTTCATAGAGAGAAGGGGAGAGGGAGGAATAGTGGAAAAGAAATTGAAGAAATCTGAGGATTCTAAATTTCAAGAATTTAAATAATTGGATATTATAAATAATAATAGTATGTTACATTTTTGCTGCAGTTACAAATTTTCCTTTTTGCAGGATAAGTAGAAAAGGTCTAGCATTATTCAATGTATCTTGACATTTGTTTCCTATTCTGTATCTGTTCCATTCCCTGTTATCTTTTACAGCTTAGTAAGATGAAAAAACCAATATTCAAAAATTCCACTTTAGTTATTTGTGTGAAAGTATTCTCCTCCCCACCCCATGCAACTGTTTCTTTATTTTCTATCTTCTTACTACCGCATGTATTATGACTTTTTCTTTCATTGTATGATAGGATCAGATACATGGTTTAGTTTTTGAGATGAACTTTCTTTATACTCTTTACTTCTACTAATCAGCTCAGGGTGCCATTACACAATACTACAGATTGCGATGGTTTAAACAACAAAATTATTTTTTCATAGTTCTGAAGATCAGAAGTCCAAGATCAAAGTACCAGCATCATTCATTTCTGGTGGGGTCCTTCTTCCACGGCTGCCTTCTTCTTTTCTCACTTGGTTTTTCCTCTGTGTATGTACAGATAGGTATCTCTGCTGTCTCTCTTTCTTTATGAAAGCCAGTTCTGTTGAATTTGGGATCCACTTTTATGATCTCTTAAGTATCTCTTAAGGTTAAATCTCCAAATAGAGTCACATGGGGCTTTGGGGTTCAATATATGGATTTTAAGAGGACATGATTTAGTCCATAACAGAACAGTATGAAAAATTTGAAAACGGTATGGACTAGAATATAAGAATTTCTTATAGGATATTGTTATGATTACTTCTGTTTTGAAAATAAAATAATGGGAAAAAATAAGTTATATTTAACATTAGATTTTTTAAAAATATTTTAGGAAAAATGTTACAACTAAGTAGACAAGTTTCTTTTTGTAAATAATACCTGCTTAGGACAATAGTTGTAGAATATTAACAGTAACTGACATTTATTAAGGCTTCTTAAGCACCAATCACCAGACAAAAAAGTTGGTAGAAAAGGAAGTATTGAGACTTCCTTTACTGTGCAACATGTGATTATTCTACAAATGCGCCTGACACTTATGCTCATAAAAACTTCTGATCTCCAATTTTAGAAACCAAGATTCTATATATGTCTTTCAGATAAAACTTGCTAATATTGTTCAAATCTTCTAAATTTTAGTCTGAAAAATTAATTATCCAAGTATGATTTATTTGGGCTAGTAGTTTTCAGTGTTTGCTTTATGTATTTTGAAGGTATTTAGTTGGATACATACGATTTCAGGTTTAATATATAAGGCAGGTAAAATTTTGTTTCATCCTAAATTGAATCACTTAAAATTCATATCTTTTTACCTGAAGAACATTTTGCTGCTTCATACTAATACTGATACATTAGTTTTCCTTTGGCACCATATTCTGTATTTTTATACTCATTAGGGTTAAAATTTCTGGCATTAGATACGTAGGTTGATTTGAAACATAAAAGAGAAAAAATCTGATTTTTTTATTTTTTATAGGTGAAATTAAAATATTTTTAACCACTTCTGGGTATTGCCTTTTCAAAATTATTGATAACATTTTATTTTGTGTGATGTTTTCATGCTGAGTGTACAAATCTTAAGTGCCTTGATGCAGTTTTATGTAAATATACACATACATATATATAGAATATTTATTTACACATATATATACACATTCATATACAATTTATACATATCGTATGTGCATACACATATACATACATATTTATGATGTGTGTGTATGGGTCACAAACCTGCTTAAGTACTACACTGTAGAAGATACAGAATGTTTTTACTACCCAGGAAGCTTTCTCCAGCAAGTTTCCAGGCATTACCTCTCCACTAAATGTAACTTCTAATTCTGACTTTTAGCAATATAGCTTATCTTTAGCAACACTTTAGCTTCATTTTTAAAAAATGGCATCATGCCCTTCTTTTGTTCAACCTACAGTTTTTGAGATCCATCAATTATTCAGTGTACCAATATTTCTTTTTTTTTGCTTGCATCATATGACTATACCACACATGTTTATCCAGTTCATGGATAAGAGGACTCAGTATTGTTAAAATGTCAAGCTTCCTCAAACTGACCTAAGGATTCAATTAAAAAGCCAATCAAAATCCAAATATTTTTTGTTGAAATTGACAAACTGATTCTAAAACAGAAATGCAGAGAACTTAAGATACCCAGATTAGTCTGAAGAATTAGTAGGAGGGTTTATACTACCATTGTAGGTAATATATATAAAACTATAGTTAAGACAATGGTGTTGGTGGAAGGACAGAAAGACCAATGATCATAAAAGAATCAAGAAAGAGACCAGGAATATGATGATCAGATTTATATAACAAAGGCACCACTTTAATTCTGTGAAAGAAAAATGGCCTGTTTACTAAGTGTCATTTAGTGACTACTTACCTAATGTGAATAAATAATCCTGACCCCTAACTCACACCAAATGAGTTATTTTAATGTGGTTTATATAGACCTATAATTGAAAGGCAAAAACACGTTTGTATTAAAAAATATAAGTGAGGGGCGCCTGGATGGCTCAGTGGGTTAAGCCTCTGCCTTCAGCGCAGGTCATGATCCCAGGGTCCTGCGATTGAGCCCCACATGGGCTCTCTGCTCAGCAGGGAGCCTGCTTCCTCCTCTCTCTCTGCCTGCTTCTCTGCCTACTTGTGATCTCTGTCTGTCAAATAAATAAATAAAATATTTTTTTAAAAAAAGAAAGAAAATGTAAGTGATTAGCTTTAAGATCTTTGAGTGGACAAAAATTTCTTAAAGGTGTTAATTTTTATAACTAGTTTGTTGACAGTTTTATCTCTCTTTTTTTGTCATAAACAGGTTCTAACTTTACCAAATGTTTTTTTTCTGCACCTATTATTTCTTTTGGTATGGTAGATTATGATTGATTTTCAAATATAAAATTGACTCTGCATTCCTGGAATAATTCCTACTTGGGTAATGTTGTGTTACTCTTCTGATAAATTGCAGAATTCTTTTGCTAACATATAGTTGGCATAAATCCCCAATTCATAACACAAGCAAAGAAACAGCCCCTCTTTTTATATTCTCTAGAAGAATTTGTTTCACAATGGTACTAAAACTTTTGGGACTTCAAGGAGGCCCTCTGAACCTATTGTTCCTGTGTGTTCATTTTCAAGTCTTACTTAAGACTCAGTTACTCAATAGGTCAATGTTCATTCAGGTTTTCTTTCCTATTCATTTGATAGATTTTATTAATCATGAAATTTAACTTTATCCAAATTTCTTGCCATACATTAGTTGAGAATCTGCCTTGTTTTATTTTTAATATGTGTAGGCTCTGCGTGATTGTGTACCTTTATTCTCAATGAGGTTTTTTTTTGTTCTTTGGTTTTTGTTTTTTGTTTTCTCAATGAGGTTTTGATAATTTATTTGCTCTTTTAGATGTAGGATACTAGCTTTGCTTGAGGTTTATCAATTTCATTTATCTTTTTAAACAAATTACTTTTGGATTTGATGATTTTCTCCATGATATACATATTTTGTATTTTTCACTGATAGTATTATTTTTTATTACCTTCTCCTTTCTAGAGTCTTTCAGTTTAACTTGTAACTGTTAACTTGTTTTTTTGAAATTGGCTTTACATCATCTACATTCAAGCCATCTTTATTTTAATTTGTTTAATTAAAGGACACATATTGCGTGGAGCACTGGGTTTTATACACAAACAATAAATCATATAATACTACATCAAAAACTAATAATGTACTGTATGGTAACTAACATAACATAATAAAAAATTATTTTAAAAAAGCTACAATGTTCTCAGTTTTGTTTTTTTCTGACAGCCCAGGAGTTTATTAGTGTATTTTTAGTGTCATTAAGTTCAAAATGGGTTCTAATTTCTCATGTTTTATTTGCAACCCTTTAGAGGTTTAAAGTGATCTTTCTATTATTTATTTCTAATTTTAATCCATAGTGGTCAGAAAATATTCTCTGTAAGATTTCTATCATCTTATATTGATATTGTTTTATTTATCACTATTTTATTTATTTCAGTAAATTTTTAAAAAGCACAGGAACAGAAGAAATCTTTTGTAGGTGATGGATATATTTATTCCTTTGTTTGAAATGATGGTATTACAGATTCATGCATATGATAAACCCATCAAAGTGTATACATTAAATATGTATAAATTTTATATTAAATATACTTTAATGGAGTTAAAATAATATTCTGCTGCTCTTTGGTATAAGGCTTTTAAATATGTTTCAGCAAAATGGAAAATAGGGCATTGCTGAGTTAAATTTCTCCTCATTCACAAATTATTATTGTGTATATCTTTTTTTCTTTTATTCTTTCACATTTGCTATATATATTTTTAAGCAATGTAATTAGGTGTATACAACATTATGATTGCTATGTCTTTCTTTTCAATTCCTTTGATTATCATTTGATAGTCCTCTTTATTGCTTTGTTTTGCTTTATTTTGTTTTGTTTTTAATTTAAACTTTATTTTATCTTTCCAGTGTTCCAAGATTCTTTGTTTATGCACCACACCCAGTGCTCCATGCAATCTGTGCCCTCCTTAACACCCACCACCAGGCTTGCCCAACTCCCCAAACACCTCCCCTTCAAAACCCTCAGTTTGTTAATTTCTCATAACACATCTTTCCTTAAAGTCTACTGCTATAGACCAAATTGTGTCCTTTGCAACATCCTATGCTGAAACCTTAGCCCCCAGTGTGATCAGTGTGACTGTATTTGGAGATAGGGTATTTAGGAAAAATTAAGGTTAAATATGGGCATCTGATAAAACTGTGGCCTTAAAAAAAAAGATCTCTTTTTCTCTTTCTCTCTTTCCCCACTTCTCCCCACTATTTGAGAACACAAGAAAAGGTAGATACCTGCAAGCAAGCAAGACAGAGCTCTCACCTGAACCTGACCTTGCTGTCCCCTCATCTCAAACTTCCAGCTTCTAGAATTGGAAGAAAATAAATTTGTATTGTTTAATCTACCCACTCTATGTTATTTGGTTATGGCAACCCAACCTAATTAAAACAACTATTTTGTTTGCTATTAATATACCCAAAACAAATTGCTTTTGTTTAGTATTTACATTGTATAAATTTTCATTGTTTAAATTTCAGTGTATAGACTCCATTTCCAGAAAGATGGAACAAACAAATGTCAGTCTATCTCTCCCACTGAACTCAGCTATAATACCGAGACAGAATAGAGACACAACTATTTGATTTTACAAGCCTGAAAGTATCAGCATTCAAAAGGGGAAGAACACCCAAATTCAAAGTACCAGTGAATTGGTCTCTCCCAGCCTAAAAGCCTTATAGTCTGAACTTGCAAGCGAGCACTGTAGTGCACACAGAGAACCAAGAGAAGTTCTGTAGTTCTGAATTGAAGAGTGGAAAAGGAAACTCTTAAATCTCAGGGAAAGTGGGTATATCCTATTTATGTCTTTTTTCTTTTTCCTTCTGTTCTTTCATGTTCTATCCATCAGGTGATTCTTCAGCAGCTTTAGCAGCACCAAAGCGGCCAAAAGGGGGAAATTACAAAACCAAAATTCCAAAGGAGGAGGATTTTTCCTTTCCTTTCATAGAGTTTTATGTTCATGAGTTTGGGATCAAATAAGGTAGTTCTGTTATATTCTCTTCTCCAGTGCTTGGTCTCCAGAGGTGATACAATCACAGAAATGGGAAGATTCTGGACAAAATACTAAAAAAAGCAGCCACAAATAACTGAAATGTACCAAGGAGATAGAGAGCTGTGAATTAAGGAAATCAGTCCCACAAAGCTATATTCTATCTATCTATCTATCATCATCTATCTATCTACATCTATCATGATCATCTCTATCATGGATCTATCTTTTAATATTTAAGTATATATTTTTTATATTTAAGTATTAGCCATTGTATTAATCTGGGCTCTCCAGAGAACCAATAGTATAGGGAGAAAGAAGCAGAGAGGAAAAGATATATTATAAGGAATTGGCTCACATGATTATGGAAGCTGGCAAGTACAAAACCTGCAGAGTGGGCCAGTGGCCTAGAGACCCAGCAGAACCAATGATTACATTCCAGTTTGAAGGCCAGCAGATGATGATGGTGCACATGAAATCTGAAAGCAGTTCTGCTGAAGAATTCTCTCCTGCTTGGGGAAGATGATCATTTTGTTCTATTCAAGCTCTCAACTGGATGAGGCCCACCCACATTATGGAGGGCAATATATTTTACTCAAATTTCACCAATTTTTTAAAAGATTTTATTAATTTGTTTGACAGAGAGAGAGTTCACAAGGAGACAGAGAGGCAGGCCAAGAGAGAGAGGGAATCAGGCTCCCTGCTGAGTAGGGAGCCCAACTCAGGGATCATGAGCCAAGTGAAAGGCAGATGCTTAACCTTCTGAGCCACCTAGGCCCTCAAATTTCACTAATTTAAATATTAATCTCATCAAAAACTCTCCAAGTCAACATACAAATTAATCATCACAAGCACCACTCTACCCTTTCAAGTTTCAGTTCCAAATTAAACTCCTCTTCTACCCTTCTACTTCCCTTATGCCTCCTGGCCCTTGTCCCTCTGCCTAGTTTTTCAAGAAAAATCTGAGGCATAATCATTTATTTTTCCATCCTATTGGTTATGTATTCAATAAGTTGGTAAGCCCTTTATGTTCTGTTTTCATAATATGTACTGAACAAAATCTACTCACATATCCAAGAATAAAACACCAGTTTATACCATTCATCTGCAATTATCTCCTATCTGGTCTCCTTGTTTTAAATCCTTACCACTGAATAATTTCTTTTAAATAAGGCGACTAGAAAAATATTTTTGCCCTGACCAAAAAACTTCCAGTGCCTTTTCATTGCAAAGAGAATAAAAGTCAAAACAATTTGCAAAGATCTATTAGGCCCTATATAATTAGACTCTGGCTGACTTAATATTTTTTTAGCCATCTTGTTCATGACATTCATTTCCATCTAAAGGCCTTTGTATTTAATGATCTTTTTTCTTATCCACTCTGACTTGTTAGACCTTGCCATAAATGTCTTTGTCTCATCCTTCATGCATCCTCCTAAATATTTTCTCCTTAAGGTTTTTCTTTTATCACCCTAGCTAAAATAGTCTATTCCTCATCCCATTATTTTAACTATATTATCCTACTTTCCTTCTAATTAGCAAATGCCATGAACTGAAATATTATAACATTACTTTTAGTTAAAAGATGTCAATAGATTTTCTAAGGTTAAATGATCCTATGTTCTTTGGATAAAATCATTTTCTTGGTCATGGTCTATTATTTTATAAACTGCTAGGCTCAGTTGGTTGGTATTTTTAATGAATGTTTCTACCTCTCCTCTATGTTTGTGGAAAAATTAGCCTCTAATTTCATTTTGTGTAACATTCTCCTTTGGTATTAATATATTATGGTAATTTTGGTTTCCAAATTTGTATTTTCTCTTTTTCTATTCTCTATAGATGTACGAGATTGAAATAATCAGTTCCTTCAAAATTGTGAAGAGTGCCTAAAAGCATTGTTCTATTTTCCTTATGAGATTTTAAAAATAATTCTTTTAATAATTTGATAATTCTGAATTTCTAGTTCTTCTTCTGTAAGTTTTAGTAAATGATGGATTCTTATTAACAATTCCTATTAACAATTCCTATTAATTCCAATTCCAATTAACAATTCCCAATAATTCCTATTAACAATAACCTATTACTATTTGTCCACATTTGCAAATTTATTATATCTCGCTATTATCTTAATATTATCTACATCTGTAGTATTTCCTCTTTATTTTTATAATTTTACTAGTGTATTTCTTCCTTATTTTATAAAATTAATTTTGTGAGAAATATGCTTGTTTTTAGTTTTTTTTGAGACCTAATATTCTTTTATAAATACTTCTATTCTAATTCATCTGTCTTACATTGGTTTCTGCTTTTATCTTCATTATTTTCTGCCTTCTATATGTCTTAAATGTTACTTTGTTTCCATCTTTTCACATTTGCTCACTGGTTTTTAGCTATATTTTCTCCAAAATTCATTAGATACTAATTTCCTTAACTGTTCTTTACTACTTCACTCCTAAAGTTTCACCATCAATTATTTTAGCATCAACAATGTTTTTTATTTAAAGTTTCTTATGAATATGTGATTCTAGTTTTATTATTCATTTTTGTTTATTGTATAACTGGAATTGCCTTGATAACTTGTCAAAAATCATTGATTATATATATCTGGGTCTATTTTTAGATTTCCTATATTGTTATATTGATCAGTTTATTTACACTACAATATTTTAATTACTATAGTTTTTCAGAAGTTTTTATCTTCTACTTTTCCCTCGATTTCTAAACTTGCTTTATCTATTTTCTTTTTAATATTTGTATATGAAATTTTTTATCAAATTTTATCAAATTTTTTGTCAGTATTTACAAAAAAAAAGAAAAAAGCTTGCTGTGATTTTGGTTAGGACTGCATCATTATTTCTATAAAATTGGAAAGACAATTTAATTTTATATGATAAGGATATTTCAACAAAATTTTTATAAGAAACAAAGATAGGATTAAAAAATAAAATACATTTTAAAAAGCTTAGAAAATTAGAAATAAAACTGAGCATCTTTATTATGTTACAAAGTATCTGTAATAATCTAGAGCAAACATAATACCTAATAGTGAAATATTGAGTTTTTCCCTTGAAATCAAATATGATACAAGGATGAATACAATTGATTCAATTAAACATTGTTCAATTCAGGGTTCCTGGGTGGCTCAGTTGTTAAACATCTGCCTTCAGCTCAAGTCAATGTCCCCGCTCAAGTCAGGGTCCTGGGGTCAAGCCCTTCATTGGGCTCCGGGCTAAACGGGAAGCCTGCTTCTTCCTCTCCCACCCCACTTCCCCCCTTCCCCCGCTTGTGTTCCCTCTCTCACTGTCTATCTCTGTCAAATAAATAAATAAAATCTTAAATAAATAAATAAATAAATAAACACTGTTCAATTCAACTATTTCAATTGAATATTATTCTTGAGATCCTAGCCAATTCAATAGGAGAAAAAGCCTTAAAAGATGTATGTATTAGAAAGGAAAAAGGAATGTAATTTTCCTTATTCACATAAGACAAAATTGGACACAGAAAATTTAAATCTAAAACTACAAATACATATAGAAATATACAAATCAGTGTATAATGTTGTTTTTCAACATAACAGAAACACATATTATATTTAAAATATAATATTCACCAATATTGCCAAGAAGGTCAAATAGCTATATATATGGTATTTAATATATGCAAAATATCTACATGGCAACCTACCATGAAATTTATGCCTATTTGTTATCTATAGTTTCTATAAATTCTATCTTCTCATATTTACTTGCTTCTTATTTAACTTGAATATATTTTATCTTTTTATATTCACCTTCACTTAGTCTTAGTATATCTCTTACAAAGAAATATTTGACCTTTAAATAATTTTTAAATCTATCAAAGATTTTATCACTTAGTTGGTGAGTTTAACCTATTTATATTCACATAATTGCTGTCATATTAAAATATATTAAACCATTTTATTTTATATTTTCTATTCATTTTATTTTGCATTATTGTTCTTATGCTTCTTCTTCCTTGGCTGTATTTTCATTTCTTTCATTAGATTATTACATAGTATAGTTTTGTTCTTACTATCTGTTCTTAGGACCAATATTCATCTCATATGACCTTACTTCTTTCTAAAATTTACTGTTATCTATACCTTTCTCTTTAGAAAACAAGTCCTATAACATGCTTTCATGTCAATTCTATAACTCCCTTAACCACACCATCATAGAATGTGCTCTAGTTTAATATTGATATAATACCTGTCATTCCCCACAGAGGTCAGTTCCAGCTCTTTTCATTTTAAGACAATAATAAAATTTAGCAATATTTATTCACTTTTAGTTTCCTGATCCTTGTAGTTTTTCATATTATAAGTAATTTCTACAAATGTATTCTCAATGTTAGTCATTCATTTGGCAAATCTTTTGAGGACTTATACACCTGAGACTGTTTTTATTGCGTCTTAACTATGAAGTCATTCTGAATATCCAAGAAATTGATCTGAGGACCAACAGAACAAACTGTGTAACTAGAGAGAGAAAGAAGAGGCCACATTATGGAAGGTAGGAGGTGTGGAGAGGTGATTTGGGGAAGAAAAGGATCCCAATGAGGGAACCTAGGTCAGGGAGAGAGACAAAAGGGAAGGAGGGAGAGAGAGAGAGAGACAGAGGACCCCAAAAGAGATCAGACTAGAAAAACACTTCTCTAAAGACACTGAATGGTAAAATGAGAAGAGCTGATTTTCATGAACTTTAACAACCAGTGGGACTCAAAGATTGGAGTTTTAGATGTCTACATTGTGATCAGTGTGGATCCTGGTAGGTGCTTGCATTGTTCCTGTGAAGGCGAGCAAAGAGCTGAGTAGTGGACCAAGAGATCTGAGGATCTCTTGATGTGCACTGGGAGATAGTTTCCCTTCTTAAAGAGCATCTTGGAGAGACGGCGTTGTTTCTCCAAGGACAGAAGAGCTGGTGGGTGCCATTCCCTTCCCCACCCTTCAACATAGGTACACAGACAACTGCTGGGGGTTGCTCACCTGGACACTGGTTCTTTGCTGCACTTTATTCCAAAATCAACCCCCCTGTGCTTGGTGTGTCTGTCCTTCTGGGCAAACCCACATCAACACCAGCATGACAAGATCCTCCACCAGAGAACCAATGGGTTCCTGCCATGCCAGGTCCATAAAGTTTAGAGTTTTAAAACTTAGCCAGCCTCCCTGGGATAGAATGCAGGTGGCACAGTGCTGCCAGGGTGCAGTTAGTCAGTGTGAAGGCAAAGATCTGAGCCCTTCCTGGAACACATGAGGGGAGATTGTTCCTTCTTCTGGGAGAGCTTCCCAGACAATGACAAGTAAAAACTCTTTTCTTCAGGATGAGGGAAGGGGCTTGCATCATTTTTCTCCTCTTCCCCTCAGCATAAACTAACTTCAGTAAGCACAGCACCAACAGTGGCAGCCTAAACTGCTTACACGAAGCCCTACCCTCCCATACTCTACATATGCTGCCTTTCTAGAGCAACTGTGCCAGAGAACAAAATCATTGGACCCCATACCAGATGAGTAGCACAAACTCTGCATGTACCATATCGACTGACCATAAAGTTCTATAAAGCTTCAGTGCTAGTAGAAATAGTATCAGGTCTCTTTTAACAAGCAGACCAGAGCACACCTGGTTAAAATTCACCATACTCTGGACAAAGTCCAAACACTCTCCACTGCAGGCAAGGAGAAACTCTGCAGAGGACTGACTGGAAGAAAACAGCAGCCAAAATATAACAGCAGAGAGTACACAAAATACACCAGAGACACATCCACTGTGCCAGGACCTGCACAGTATATGACTTCTTCTTAATAAAGCCATTACTTACAGGAGCAGGAAATATAATAGGCTTTTCTAACACAGAGAAGAAGAGAGGTACCTAGCCAAAATGCCAAGATGGAGGAATCCATCCCAAAATAAAGAACAAGAAAAGGTCATGGCTAGGGATCAAATCAAAACAGATATAGGATCTAATTGAAACAGAAATACGGATATGCCTGATCCAGGATTTAAAACAACAGTCATTAAGGATACTAGGTGGGCTTGAGAAAAGTACAGGAGACACCAGGAGTCCCTGGAACAGAGATATGAAAGACCTAAAAACTAGTCAGGCTGAAATAAAAAATGCTATAACTAAGATGTGAAAGCAAATGAAGGTAATGGCCACAGGATGAAAGAAGCAGAAGAATGAATAAGTAATATAGAAGATAAAATTATGGAAAAAATAAAGAGAAAAAAAATACTGGATCACAAATGTAGACTTAAGGAAATCAGCAACTCCAGAAAGCATAATAACATTCATATCATAGAAGTCCCAGAAGAATAATAAAGGGGGGAAAAGGGGAAGCAGAAGGTTTATTTGAGAAAATTATAGCTGAAAACTTCCTTAATCTGGGAAAGGAAATAGATACTGAAATACAAGACACAGAGAACTCCCATCAAAATCAGGAAAAGCTGCCCAACATGTATTTTAGTCAAATTCACAAAACACAGACAAGGAAAGAGTCCAGAAAGCAGGAAAAAAAGTCCTTAACCTGCAAGAGAAGGCAAATCAGATTTGCAGATCTCTCCACAGAAACTTATCAGGCCAGAAGAGAGTAGTATATATATTCAGTGTGCTTAATGGAGAAAATATGGATCCAACAATACTTTATCCAGCAAGGCTGCCCTTCATAAAAGGAGAGACATAGAGTTTCCCAGACACACAAAAACCAAAGGAGTCCATGACCACTAAACCATCCCTGCGACACTGAATGGGGGGAAAAAGACCAAAAGCAAAGAAGACTAGAAAGGAACAGAGAACATCACCAAGAACAGCAACTCTACCGGTAACACAATGACACTAAATTTATATCTATCAGTAATCACTCTGAATGTAAATGGACTAAATGTTCCAATCAAAAGACACAGGATATCAAAATGGATAAAACAAAACAAAATAAAACATGACCCATCTATATGCTACCTGCAAGAGTCACTCTAGATCAAAAGTTACCTTCAGATTTAAAGTGAGGAGATGGAGAACCATCTATCACATTAATATGTCAAAAGAAATCCTAAGTAACAATACTTATATCAGACTGTAATAAAAGATGAAGAAGGGCACTTTGTCATAATAAAAGGGTCTATCTAACAAGAAATTCTAACAGTTGTAAATATTTATGCATCCAACTTGGGAGAACCTAAATATATAAATCAATAAATAACTAAAATAAAATGATTGGTAATAATACAATAATAGTAGGGGGACTTCAACATCCCACTTGCAACATCTTAACAGAAAATCCACAAGGAAACAATGGCTTTGAATGACACACTGGACCAGATGGACTTAACAGATATATACAAAACACTTCATCCTAAAGCAGCAGAATACAGGTTCTTTTTGGCTGCACATGGAACATTCTACAGAATAGATCATATACTGGGTTACAAATCAGACCTCAACAAGTACACAGAGGTTGAGATCACACTATGCATATTTTCAGACCACAAAGCTATGAAACTTGAAATCAACCACAAGAAAAATTTGGATAGACCACAAATATATGAAGGTTAAAGAGCATCCCACTAAAGAATGAATGGGTTAAACAATACTTTAAAGAAAAAATAAAAATATATATGGAAACAAATGAAAATGAAAATATGACAGTCCAGTACCTTTGGGATGCAGCAAAGGCAGCACTAAGAAGGGAATACACAGTAATACAGGCCACCTTAAGAAGCAAGAAATATCTCAAATCCACAACCTATCTTTCCACCTAAAGGAGCTAGAAAAGGAACACCAAATAAAGCCTAAAGTCAGGAGAAGAGAAATAATAATGACAAGAGCAGAAATAAGTGATATAGAAACAAATAACAAAAGAACAGTAGAATAGATCAATGAAACTAGACGTGGTTCTTTGTCAGAATTAATAACATTTATAATCCCTAGCCAGACTAATCAAAAAGAAGGGAGAAAGAACCCAAGTAAATAAAATAACAAAAAAAGGAGAGATCACAACAAACACCACAGAAATATAAACAATTATAAGAGAATACAATAAAAAAGTATATGCCAAGGAACTGGTCAATCTGGAAGAAATGGTTAAATTCCTAGAAACATATAATCTACCAAAACTGAAACAGGAAGGAATAGAGAATGTGAACAGCCCCATAACCAGCAAAGAAATTAAGTCAGTAATCAAAAATCTCCCCCTCCAAAAAAAACAGTCCAGGGCCAATGGCTTCACAGGCAAAGAGTTAATTCCTATTCTTCTTAAATTATTATAAAATCTCAAAAAGGAAGGAAAACTTCCAAATTCATTCTAAGAATTTAATATTTATTTATTTAATATATATTTATTTAATGTTTCACATTTAATACTCTATAGTACATTAAAATTACCCCCAAAGAAATCAAGAAATTGATCCTATTTGCCCTTGTACCAAATATCCTTAGGTATAAACCTAATGATGGAAAAGACCTGTACTATGAAAACTAAAGAACACTGATGAGAGAAATTGAAGAGGACACAAACAAAGGAAAAACATGCCATGCTAATGGATTGGAAGAAAAAATATTGTTAAAATGTCTATAATATCCAAAGCAACCTACACATTTAATGCAATCCCTATCAAAACACCACCAGCATTTTTCAGAGTTAGAACAAACAATCCTAAAATTTGTATGGAAACACAAAAGACCCCAAATAGCCAAAGCAATCTGAAAAAGAAAAGCAAACCTGTAGGCATCACAATTCCAGACTTCAAGTTATATTACAAAGCTGTAGCCATCAAGACAATATGATACTGACACAAAACAGGCACAGAGATCAATGGAACAGAATAGAAAATCCAGAAATGGACCCACAACTATATGATCAACTAATCTTTGACAAAGCAGGAAAGAATGACAGTCTCTTCAACAAATGCTCTTGGGAAAACTGGAAAGCAACATGCAAAAGAGCAAAACTGGACGACTTTCTTACACCATACACAAAAATAAACTCAAAATGGATGAAAGACCTAAATGCAAAACAGAAAACCATCAAAATCCTTGAGGAGAACACAGGCAGTAACCTCTTTGATCTCGGCCATAGCAACTTCTCCAGAGGCAAAGATGGCAACGGAGGCAAGGGAAGCAAAAGCAAAAATGAACTATTAGGGCTTCATCAAGACAAGAACTTCTGCTCAGTGAAACAGTCAACAAAACTATAAGGCAACCTTAAGAATGGGAGAAGATATGTGCCAATGACTTATCTGATAAACGGTTAGTATCCAAAATCTATCTAGAACTTATTAAACACAACAACAAAAAACAAATAATCCAATTGAGAAATTGGCAAAAAGAAAACATGAACAGACGTTTTTCCAAATAAGACACATAAATGGCCAACAGACAGATCACCAGGGAAACAGAAATCAAAACCACAATGATATATCACCCCATACCTGTAAGAATGGCTAAGGTTAACAACACAGGGAATAATATGTGTTGGCAAGGATATAGAGAAAGGGAAAAATTTTTGCACTGTTTGTGAGAATGCAAAGTGGTGAAGCCACTCCAGAAAACAGTACAGAAGTTCTTCAAAAAGTTAAAAATAGAACTATCCTATAATCCAGCAGTTGCATTACTAATTATTTACCCAAAGGATACAAATTTTATATTTATGAAGTTCAATAAGATCTTTTTAAAGTCCCAACATTTCCAATCTGTAGCAAGGACAAAAATCCTCAGAATCATTTTGCAAATTTTAATGTACATAAAAATAATAAAATAAAGAAACACTTCACTGTATATTGATCTAAATAGCATTCTATTTATACATCTCAGCCAAATAAATTAAACCATATCATACCAGAGCAACAGCTCCTCCATAATGGCTATCACACATCTTCCCTTGAAAAGTTGCACCAACATAATTTGATTTTTCTCTGTAACTTAAGTTTAAAAAAGGATCATAGTCATATAATTTTGTAAAATTAAGCACAATTACTATTAAATTTTCCTAATAACATTTTTATTTGCATATTTATATAATAAATTAATAAATATTTCCACTTAACATTAAGGTAATGAAGCTTGGAAGTGACTAAATATGTTTGCTTGTCTTGAAAACAATGAAATACTTTTAAAAAACAAATAATAGAAAGTTTATAATCATACTGAATTTTTAGAAAACAACATTCTTTATTATGTAGTATTTTTTAAAATTGGGTAATTCCTAAAATATCAAAATAATAAAAATAAATAAAATTCCTTAAAGTTAGAAAGCTAAAGAAATACAATTGATAAATAAAATGGGCAGAGTCACCTTATGGGCTGAAGTTTCTCATATAACTGGATAGAATTAGACAACCAGGATCATGAGAATATATGGCATACTTGTGGAACAGAAAATAATTTAAAATATTATAATTTTATAAATATATTTTATATAATATAGTAATGTATTATATATAGATCCTAAATATTAATAAGAGAAAAACAAAGAACTTATTAAATAGAAAGGAAGCCTTATATTTTTTAAAATGCAGCACAATGTAAATATGGTCTGTTAGAGATATTAAAATTTACAGTAGTGTTGTCATATCCTTGGGGTTTTTTTTGTTACCTCATGAAAATAAAGCATTCAAAGAAGTCCTAATTACTACATTCATCATGTGTGTTTCTTCAGACAGATACTATTAAGTATTGTTAGGGACATTTAATGATATGGTACACATTCTAAGGTAATGGAGCATATAATAACAATATTGAAAGAGTGAGTTTTAACTACAAACAAGTAAATAGAATGATTGACATCAATAATTCTGCTATAAAAACTCTTTGAAAAATAATATTCACATGATGTATGTAGAAAAAAATTGTCTATTTTCCCTAACATCCTGTCAACTATCAGAAATTAGGCCAAATATGGATGTTTTCCTCTGTATAAGACTTAGTAAAACCAAAATATGCTTACACAAGTAAAAATGCTATATCATGTGGACGCAAAACAAGATAAGATCTTTTCCATTTTAAAAATCTGTATAATAATTCATTAGCATCTCCGGTTACTGAGATTTTATTTTCATCTATCCAAAGTTCCAATGAAGAGAGAATTATTGTAACATTAAATGGTGTAAAAATCTAAAATAGAAAACATGAAGAAAATATGTTCAGATATCATGGTTTAAATAGATCTGGAGATTTATCTATAAAAATAAACACTACACTGATGACAAATATTAAACAACAGAATTGTTAAGTCTGGATTGGATCTTAGAGAGTATATTAATAAGTAATAAGTATGACTTATAAAACAAGTAATAATTAAGTTTGAAAAGCTTGTACTTCAGCAAGCCCTATGTGAAGTGCTTTATCAATTTTATAATTAGCATAATTAGGTATATATTATTATAGTATACATAATTATAGTATACATAATTAGGAATATATAATAATTATTATTCCTATTATTATTCCTATTCAGAAAACTGAAACTTAAAACAGTTACATAATTTGGCCTATTTTATACATCATGTGCATTCAGACAGTGCCATAGATAAAGTATGGGAATTCTTTAAGTAACACAAGCAAATGCAAAAAGAATTAAAAAGCAAATACTTACAGCATTGGTCAGTCCAATCAATTGGAAGATCTTTTGAGTGACAACAATTGTATCAGAACCCATATGATTATACTGAAAAAGGTAAGAAATTGCTTAACTTACCAATTTATTAGTTTTTAAACATTATTGTTATAGAAGTAATATTATACTCAGTGTAAAATAGGAAAAATATTTTTAAAAATACAAAAGACACTACAAACTCTTCCAAATATAAGAGGAGGGAAGATTTCCAAATTCATTTTATGATGCCACCATTACCCTAATACCAAAATCAAACACTGCGAAAGTAAAATACAAACCAATATTCCTAATGAACACAGATGCAAAAAATCCTCAACAAAGTATAGGCAAATCAAATTCAACAGCATATTAAAAGGATAATACACTATGATGAGTAGGGATTTTTTCTAGTAATGTAAGAATGGTTCAACATCTGCAAATTAGTCAATATGCTACACTACATCTACAAAATGAGGGATACAAATTACACGATCAGATGATGAAGAATCATCAGAAGATGCAGAAAAAAAACATTTTAACGAACTTCAACATCCTTTCTTTTTTTTCTTTTTTTTTATATGATATTTTAAGTTGTTACAAATTGAAAAAAAAGATACACATGATCTTTATATATCCTTTTATTTTGATATATTTTATTCATGTTTTATTCAGTAAAAAAGAAAATTGACACTACTGACAATGTGTACACATAAACCACACAAATCCATAAACACATAGATATAAATTAAGGTGATTAGTCAACAATGTAAGCACTCTATGCCAACATTGGAGATAACAAAGCTATGTTAAATGTTTCAAACCAAATTTATAACTCACCCATCTGTAAGTAATAAAGAAGACCAAGAACATAATTTTTGGAAGGCAGATGGGACAGAAAGTTCATCAAAGAAATTGAGTACTTGTTTAAAAGTGCATTAAACCTAGGATAGGGTAAATATCATAGATTTTTCAGGATTAAATGAAAGAACAAGATGGTTTGAGATACTCAAGAGTAAAAACTCCAGAATAAAAGTTTTTGTTTGGGGCCAATGGATTTATCACACAAAATAATCTTTAAATATTCTTATAAATGCATATGAGTAAACAACTATTTCTAATAAAAAGATAATTTTTAAAAACTAGAAAACATGCACTTAGGACAAAAGGAGATAGTAAGGGAGGAACAAATAGCTATAGAATAGAGAAAAAATCAAAATGACAGACATACATATAGACATATAAATAATGACATTAAAAAAGGATGAAAAAATCACTTAAACTATTAAGAAATTAAAACTACAATGAGATAATACCTCACACCTGTTAGAATGCCTGCTATCAAAATGACAAGATATAAGAAATGCTGGTTAGGACATGGTAAAAATTTAAGGGTCCATCAATGGATGAATAAGAGCTTGTGAGATGTGTGTGTGTGCACATGCACACACACACACCACAATGGAGTATTACTTGGCCATAAAAAAATGAAAATTTTCCATTTGTGATATCGATGGACCTTGCTATAAACATTAGGGTGTATGAGAGCATTATACTAAGTGAATTAATAAGTGAATTAAGCCAAACAGAAAAAGACAAATACCTATGATCTCATTTACATGTAGAGTTAAAAAAAAAAAAAAAGCACATACATACAAAGAAAAAATTGGAAATTGCCTGAAGAAGGGAATGGGCAAAATGAGTCAAGAGAACTACTTCCAGTTATAAAATAACTTCCAGTTATAAAATAAACAAGGTATGGGGATGTAATGTATAGCATGGCAACTATAGCTAACAATACTGTACTGCATATCTGAAAGTTGCTAATAAAGTAAATCTTAAAAGTTCTCATCACAGGAAATAAAATTCTGTAATTATGTGTGCTGTGGATATTAACTAGACTTATGGTGGTGATCATTTTGCAATATATACAAATACTGAATCATTATGTTGTGCACCTGTAACTAATATAATATGTCAATCATACCTCAATGAATAAAAAGTGGAAAAGAGAAAATATTCAAAAGTCTTAAGCAGGGGATAGATACAATTTGATTTATGTTTTAGAAAGGTAAAAGGCCCTAGCCTCATGAGATTTGGGGTATTAAAGATTTTGTCTATATAAAATGAATTAGGAGCCTTTTTAAATTATGTCAGTCACCATACAGTACACATCATTAGTTTTTGATGTAGTGTTCCATGATTCATTGTTTGCATAGAACACCCAGTACTCCATTCAATATGTGCCCTCCTTAATACCCATCATTGGACTAACCTATCCCCCAACCTCATTCCCCTCTAAAATCCTCAGATTGTTTCTTGGAATCCATAGTCTCTCAGAGTTCATCTACCCCTCTGATTTTCCTCCCTTCATTTTTCTCTTGCCTCTCCCAATGTCCCCAGTGCTATTCCTTATGTTCCACAAATAAGTGAAACCATATGATAATTGTCTTTCTCTACTTGATTTATTTTACTTAGCACTTAGTAATCTCCTCCAGTTCCATCCATGTTGATGCAAATGTTGGGTATTCATCCTTTCTGATGGCAGAGTAATATTCCATTGTATAAATGGACCACATCTTCTTTTTTTTTTTTTAATTTTTTATTTTAATAAACATATAATGTATTTTTATCCCCAGGGGTACAGGTCTGTGAATCATCTGGTTTACACATTTCACAGCACTCATCATAGCCCATACCCTCCCCAATGTCCATTTCCCCACCACCCTCTCCCGTCCCCCTTCCCCCCCGCAACCCTCAGTCTGTTTCTTGAGATTGAGTCTTTTATGGTTTGTCTCCCTCCCAATCCCATCTTTTCATTTTTTCTTTTCCTACCTCCCCCCAAACCCCCCCACCTTGCATCTCCCCTTCCTCATATCAAAGAGATCATATGATAGTTATATTTCTCCGATTGACTTATTTCGCTAAGCATGATACCCTCTAGTTCCATCCACGTCGTCGCAAATGGCAAGATTTCATGTCTTTTGATGGCTGCATAGTATTCCATTGTGTATATATACCACATCTTCTTTATCCATTCATCTGTTGATGGACATCTAGGCGCTTTCCACAGTTTGGCTATTGTGGACATTGCTGCTATAAACATTCGGGTGCACGTGCCCCTTCGGAGCACCACGTTTGTATCTTTAGGATATATACCCAGGAGTGCAATTGCTGGGTCGTAGGGTAGCTCTATTTTCAGTTTTTTGAGGAACCTCCACACTGTTTTCCAGAGTGGTTGCACCAGCTTGCATTCCCACCAACAGTGTAGGAGGGTTCCCCTCTCTCCGCATCCTCGCCAGCATCTGTCATTTCTTGACTTGTTAATTTTAGCCATTCTGACTGGTGTGAGGTGGTATCTCATTGTGGTTTTGATTTGTATTTCCCTGATGCCGAGTGATGTGGAGCATTTTTTCATGTGTCTGTTGGCCATCTGGATGTCTTCCTTGCAGAAATGTCTGTTCATGTCCTCTGCCCATTTCTTGACTGGATTATTTGTTCTTTGGGTATTGAGTTTGATAAGCTCTTTATAGATTTTGGATACGAGCCCTTTATCTGATATGTCGTTTGCAAATATCTTCTCCCATTCTGTCAGTTGTCTTTTGGTTTTGTTTACTGTTTCCTTTGCTGTGCAAAAGCTTTTAATCTTGATGAAATCCCAATAGTTCATTTTTGCCCTTGCTTCTGTTGCCTTTGGCGATGTTCCTAGGAAGAAGTTGCTGCGGTTGAGGTCAAAGAGGTTGCTGCCTGCATTGTCCTCAAGGATTTTGATAGATTCCTTTCGCACATTGAGGTCCTTCATCCACTTTGAGTCTATTTTCGTGTGTGGTGTAAGGAAATAGTCCAATTTCATTTTTCTGCATGTGGCTGTCCAATTTTCCCAGCACCATTTGTTGAAGAGGCTGTCTTTTTTCCATTGGATATTCTTTCCTGCTTTGTCGAAGATTAGTTGACCATAGAGTTGAGGGTCTATTTCTGGGCTCTCTATTCTGTTCCATTGATCTATATGTCTGTTTTTGTGCCAGTACCATACTGTCTTGATGATGACAGCTTTGTAATAGAGCTTGAAGTCTGGAATTGTGATGCCACCAACTTTGGCTTTCTTTTTCAATATTCCTTTGGCTATTCGAGGTCTTTTCTGGTTCCATATAAATTTTAGGATTATTTGTTCTATTTCTTTAAAAAAAATGGATGGGATTTTGATAGGGATTGCATTAAATGTGTAGATTGCTTTAGGTAGAATAGACATTTTCACAATATTTGTTCTTCCAATCCATGAGCATGGAATATTTTTCCATTTCTTTGTGTCTTCCTCAATTTCTTTCATGAGTACTTTATAGTTTTCTGAGTATAGATTCTTTGCCTCTTTGGTTAGATTTATTCCTAGGTATCTTATGGTTTTGGGTACGATTGTAAATGGGACTGACTCCTCAATTTCTCTTTCTTCTGTCTTGTTGTTAGTGTAAAGAAATGCGACTGATTTCTGTGCATTGACTTTATATCCTGACACTTTACTGAATTCCTGTATAAGTTCTAGCAGTTTTGGAGTGGAACCTTTTGGGTTTTCCACATATAGTATCATATCATCTGCAAAGAGTGATAGTTTGACTTCTTCTTTGCCGATTTGGATGCCTTTAATTTCTTTTTGTTGTCTGATTGCTGAGGCTAGGACTTCTAGTACTATATTGAACAGCAGTGGTGATAACGGACATCCCTGCCGTGTTCCTGACCTTAGCGGAAAAGCTTTCAGTTTTTCTCCATTGAGAATGATATTTGCGGTGGGTTTTTCATAGATGGCTTTGATAATATTGAGGTATGTGCCTTCTATCCCTACACTTTGAAGAGTTTTAATCAGGAAGGGATGCTGCACTTTGTCAAATGCTTTTTCAGCATCTATTGAGAGTATCATATGGTTCTTACTCTTTCTTTTATTAATGTATTGTATCACATTGATGGATTTGCGGATGTTGAACCAACCTTGCAGCCCTGGAATAAATCCCACTTGGTCGTGGTGAATAATCCTTTTAATGTACTGTTGGATCCTATTGGCCAGTATTTTGGTGAGAATTTTTGCATCTGTGTTCATCAAGGATATTGGTCTGTAATTCTCTTTTTTGGTGGGATCCTTGTCTGGTTTTGGGATCAAGGTGATGCTGGCCTCATAGAATGAGTTTGGAAGTTTTCCTTCCATTTCTATTTTTTGGAACAGTTTCAGGAGAATAGGAATTAATTCTTCTTTAAATGTTTGGTAGAATTCCCCTGGGAAGCCGTCTGGTCCTGGACTTTTGTTTGTTTGGAGATTTTTGATGACTGTTTCAATCTCCTTACTGGTTATGGGTCTGTTCAGGTTATCTATTTCTTCCTGGTTCAGTTGTGGTAGTTTATACATCTCTAGAAATGTATCCATTTCTTCCAGGTTGTCAAATTTGTTGCCATAGAGTTGCTCGTAGTATGTTCTTATAATTGTTTGTATTTCTTTGGTGTTGGTTGTGATCTCTCCTCTTTCATTCATGATTTTATTTATTTGCGTCCTTTCTCTTTTCTTTTTGATAAGTCTGGCCAGGGGCTTATCAATCTTATTAATTCTTTCAAAGAACCAGCTCCTAGTTTTGTTGATTTGTTCTATTGTTTTTTTAGTTTCTATTTCATTGATTTCTGCTCTGATCTTTATGATTTCTCTTCTCCTGCTGGGTTTAGGCTTTCTTTGTTGTTCTCTCTCCAGCTCCTTTAGGTGTAGGGTTAGGTTGTGTATTTGAGACCTTTCTTATTTCTTGAGAAAGGCTTGCACTGCTATATATTTTCCTCTCAGGACTGCCTTTGTTGTATCCCACAGATTTTGAACTGTTGTGTTTTCATTATCATTTGTTTCCATGAATTTTTTCAATTCTTCTTTAATTTCCTGGTTGACCCATTCATTTTTTAGAAGGATGCTGTTTAGTCTCCATGTATTTGCGTTCTTTCCAAATTTCCTCTTGTGATTGAGTTCGAGCTTCAGAGCATTGTGGACCACATCTTCTTTATCCATTTGTCTGGTGAAGGGCATCTCGGCTCCTTCCACAGTTTGGCTATTGTGGACATTGCTGCTGTGAACATTGGGGTGCATGTGGCCCTTATTTTCATCACTACATCTGTATCTTTGTGGTAAATACCCAGTAATGCAAAAGCTAGGTCATAGGGTAGCTCTTTTTTAACTTTTTGAGGAACCTCCACACTGTTTTCCAAA
Source organism: Martes martes (assembly GCF_963455335.1). NCBI lineage: Eukaryota > Metazoa > Chordata > Mammalia > Carnivora > Mustelidae > Martes > Martes martes. The sequence continues at coordinate 35,456,763 of NC_137889.1, read as the reverse complement.
ATGGCTGCACCAGCTTGCATTCTCACCAACAGTATAAGAGGGTTACCTTTTCCCACCACCTCTCCAACATTTGTTGTTTCTTGCCTTGTCAACTTTTTGCCATTCAAACGGATGTAAGGTGGTATCTCAATGTGATTTTGATTTGAATGTCCTTGATAGTTAATGATGTTAAACATTTTTTCATGTGTGTGTTAGCCATTTGTATGTCTTCTTTGGAGAGCTGTCTGTTCATCTCTTCTGCCCATTTTTTAACTTGATTATTTGTTTTTTGGGTGTTGAGTTTGAGAAGATCTTTATATATCTTGGATACCAGCCCTTTATCTGTAGTGTCACTTGCAAATATCTTCTCCCATTCTGAGGGTTGCCTCTTTGTTTTATTGACTATTTCCTTTGCTGTTCAGAAGCTTTTTATCTTGATGAAGTCCCAAAAGTTCATTTTCACTTTTCTTTCCCTTGCCTTTGTAGATGGGTCATGGAAGAAGTTGCTGTGGCTCATGTCAAAGAGGTTACCGCTTATGTTCTCCTCTAGGATTTTGATGGATTCCTGTCTCACATTGAGGTCTTTCATGCATTTAGAGTTTATCTTTGTGTATGGTATAAGAGAATGGTTGAGTTTCATTCTTTTGCATGTGGCTGTCCAATTTTCCCAGCATCATTTATTGAAGAGACTATCTATTTTCCATGGCATATTCTTCCCTGATTTGTCAAAGATTAGTTGACCATAGAGTTGAGGGTCCATTTCTGGGGTCTCTATTCTGTTCAATTGATCTATGTGTCTGTTTTTGTGCTAGTACCATGCTGTCTTGGTGATCACAGATTTGTAATATAGCTTGAAATCAGCCAATATGTCATCCCCAGGCTTGTTTTTCTTTTTCAACATTTCCTTGGTGATTCAGGGTCTTTTCTGGTTCCTTACAAATTTTAGGATTGTTTGTTCCAGAACTTTGAAAAATACCATTGGCAATCTTATTGGGATGGTGTTGAAAGTGTAGATTTCTCTAGGCAGCATAGACATTTTAACAATATTTATTCTTCTGATCCATAAGCATGGAATATTTTTCCATCTTTTTGTGTCTTCTTCAATTTCTTTCAGAAGTGTTCTGTAGTTTCTAGAGTATAGATCTTAACTTCTTTGGTTAGGTTTATTCCAAGATGTCTTATGGTTTTTGGTGCTATTGTAAATGGAATCAATACAAATTAATCCTAAACCATGCACAAGAAGAGAAATAATTAAGATTAGAGCAGAGATCAATGAATTAGAAACCAGAAATACAGTAGAACAGATCAATGAAACTAGAAGCTGTTTTTTTGAAAGAATAATATCAATAAACCACTAACCAGACATATCCTAAAGAAAAGAGAAAGGACCCAAATTAACAAAATTATGAATGAAAGGGGAGAGACCACAACTAACACCAAGGAAATATATATAGAAACAATTATTAGATATTATAATCAACAACTATATGCCAATAAATTAAGAAACCTGGAAGAAATGGATGCCTTCCTGGAAATCTATAGACTACTATGACTGAAACAAGAAGAAACTGATAACATGAATAGACAAATAACCAGTAATGAGATTGAAGCAATGATCAAAAACCTCCCCCAAAACGAGTTCAGGGCCTAATGGATTCCCCGGAGAATTCTACCAAACATTTAAAGAAGAAATAATACCTATTCTCCTGAAGCTGTTTCATAAAATAAAAACGGAAAGAAAACTCATTCTATGAGGCCAACATTACCTTGATCCCAAAACCAGGCAAAGACCCCATCAAAAAGGAGAATTTTTTCAGATAATATTCCTGATGATTATGGTGACCAAAACTCTTAACAAGCTCTTAGCTAATAGGATCCAACAGTACATTAAAAGGATTATCCATCATGACCAGGTAGGATTTATCCCTGGGATACAAAAAGTGGTTCAACACTCATAAATCAATCAGTGTGATAAAACACATTGCTAAGAGAAGTGACAAAAACCATATGGTCCTCTCAATTGGTGCAGAAAAAGCATTTGACAAAATACAGCATCCTTTTCTGAGAATAGGGATAAAGCCCACAGTGAATATCATTCTCACTGGGGAAAAGCTGAGAGCCTTCCCCTTAAGATCAGGAACACAACAAGGATGTCCATTCTCACCACTATTGTTCAACATAGTACCAGAAGTCCTAGCAACAACAATCAGAAAAAACAAAGAAATAAAAGGTATTCAGATTGACAAAGAAGAAGCCAAACTCTCTCTCTTCACAGAGGACATGATATTTTATGTGGAAAACCCAAAAGACTCCATCCCCAAACTACTAGAACTCATACAGCAATTCAGTAATGTGGTAGGATACAAAATCAATGCACAGGAATCAGTTGCTTCCCTACACACTAAAAATGTAATGTAGAAAGAGAAATTAGGGAACTAGGAGCTTTTAAAACAGTTTAGAAAGTAGCTCTCAGATTTTGGCAGGTCAGAATCACCTGGAAAATGAGTAAAGAATACAGAGACCTAGATTTATTGAAGTACAGCAGGATCTGGGTGTCTGATTTTATCACCAAGTTTCCTTAGTGATTCTTTTTTTTTTTTAAGATTTTATTTAATTTGACAGACAGAGATCACAGGTAGGCAGAGAAGCAGGCAGAGAGAGAGGAGGAAGCAGGCTCCCCGCTGAGCAGAGAGCCCGATGCGGGGCTCAATCCCAGGACCCTGGGATCATGACCCGAGCCAAAGGCAGAGGCTTTAACCCACTGAGCCACCCAGGTGCCCCTCCTTAGTGATTCTTATTCATACCAAAGTTTGAAAATGACTAGATTATAATGTGATTATCAATTATTTAAAGCTTAGAGAAAATGCAGATATGAGATCATAAATTCCTGAATTTTTAATCAACTTTCAGGCTTCTTCTGTGGTAATTGATCTATTTAATAAAACTATAAAACATCTGTACTCATTAATATGAATGCAAATTTTATAAATGTTAGTCAGTAAATTCCAGCAATGTATCATAAGAACAAAATGTGAAGATAAGGTAGTTGATTTCCCGTAAATTCATGTTCAACATCAATAAAATATGTATCATTGCATTACATCAACAAATAAAACCTGCATGGTTGATATAATAAATTTGAGAAAGAATTCTATAAAATTCACCAGCAATTCCTAATAACATGTCAAAACATTGGAATCAAGTGAAATCACTCAGATGTGATAAAGACTAAACACAGCAACAATGGCAAAAATCAACAACAAAAAACTAATAATAAATATCATTCTAAGTGGAAAAACTATTTCAATTAAAATGAGGAGCTTATCTATTATTCTCTTCATTATTTAACATGGTCAGGGAAGTTTTTGTGAATGCAAAAGCACAGGAAAATAAAATAACTATGGCACACATTTGTGTAGAAGAAATAAAACTCCATCTTTGAATTTATGATGCATTTTATACTAGAAAACACATGAGACTCCAGCAAAATTACTACAATTATGAGAATATGGTAAGATTGCTAGAGATAGGAGATATTTATAAAATTAATGATTTTTTTTCATTTTATATAAAAAATTCATTTGCAATACTGAAAAATTAAATCATTTTACTTAAGAATAAATTTTAAAAAGGCAATATCTATAGAAGAAAACTACAGTAATCTTATTAAAAGACATAAAATCAGTCTAATCACAAGAGTACACATTATTTTTGGATAAGGAGACTTTCTATCATAAGTTTGTTAATCACTCTAAGTTAGTATTAAATTTTAATTAGAGTTCTCCATTTTGGGACTGAGGATTAAGAAAATGATCTTAAGTTTTATACATAAGAAAAAGAACCAAGAGAGAAAATATGTTAAAGTATGAGAAAAAACAGGATGAGATTTGCCTTGCTAGATATTATACCATAAAGCCACTGTAATTGTCGCTATGATGTTAGTTTATGAATGGAAAAATATTAATAGGACACAAAATAGAGAAATCAAAATGTATCCCAATCACATGTGAGACTTTCATATTTAAGAAATAGTGCTTACAGAACCAGCTATTCATCTGAAAGAAAACAAAAGTAGACCCCCATCTCGGGTCATAGTTTATCTTATACCATATATAAAAATAGATCCCAAGTGAATTAGAGTTAAATGCAGACAAATCTAGAAAACTACATAAAAAGTATAGGCATTATTGATACCCTCCTAAATAAAATTGCAAAGCTGAAAATTGTATAGGAATAGGAAGACATATTTAAATAAATGCAAATCAAAGTTTTCTGATACAAAAAATCCACAAATGAAGTTAATTACCAAAGTCAGCATTTTGATAATATTTTATTTCAGACAATAAAAATGTGAATATTTTTAATATTCAAAGATTTCTTATAACAAGGCAAACAAATAAAACATAAGAAAAGGCATAAATTATCAATTCAGAGAAAAGCTAATACCAGTGACCACTAAATATTAAATGATTTTTAAATTAATTCTCAAGGAAATAGAAATTAAAATCACATTTAGATAAAATTTAATGTGCACTAACAAAAATTAAAGAGAAATATAAAATTGATGATTACTAGGTATGAAAGGAACTTTATATTTTCAGTTTTAACTTGGTTATGTGAAAAAATTTACAATCTTTGTGAAGCAATGGATGATATCAATTAAAATTAAACAACATAAATCTTTTGAGCCATCATCCCTATTCCCGGTGACCTTTCTCATAGGAGTTAAATGCCCAAGATGGAAGTGCTCATGAATAAGGATAATTCATAAGCATTATTTATGGTGAAAAACAAAACAAAGAAAGAGAAAAGAAAAGAAAAAGAAAAAAGAAAGGAAAAGAAAAGAAAACTGGAAATAAAGTGAATACTCACCAAAAAGGGAATAAATGAATCCATTACAGTACATGCATACCATGAAGCACTATTCAGACCTCAAAAAGAATGAGTTAAATACTCAGTTGACTTGAATAAACTCCCATACACAAAAAAATATTTAAAAATTAAAATAATCCAAGATCCTTGCATGGCTCCGTCAGTCTAGTGGCTGCCTTAAGCTCAGAGTGCTGGGATTGAGTCCCACATTGGGCTCCTTGCTCAGCAGAGAGACTGCTTCTCCCTCTGCCTGCCCCTCTCTCTGCTTGTGCTCTCTCTTGTTTTTTTTCTCTCTGACAAATAAATAAAATCTTTAAAAAGGTTAAATAATCCAAGAAAATATCTGAGGCTGCCAGACTTGATAAAGGGAAAAGAAGAGAAGAACTAAATATATATTGTTTACAGAAGACATACTACATTTTATTTTCAAAGATACAAATAACTTGAAAATAAAAGTACTGAAAGAGAATAATATGCAAACAACAAAAAGAGAACTGACATGTCCATGAAGAAGATATAAAACTGTAAATACATCTAAAAACAGAGTCTGGGGAAGGAGTTAATATGGTAGAGGAGTAGGGGTCCCTAATTCATCTGGTCCCTGGAGTGCATTCTGAACACCTATGAAATCAATGGGAGATCTGAGAAAAGAATTGCTGCAGTTCTGCAAATAGAAAAGTGATCCACTTTTTGCAAGGTAGGAGGTGCAGAGGAGATGTGAATATGGGGCCATGGAGGGGAGGAAGCACTTAAGCAGGCTACCAGAAAGTATTAAAAACATATAAGCATCAGTGCAAAATGGGAGCATTAAGAAATCTGCCAACTTGGGAACATCCCTGGCTCAAAGGTGCTCAGGTTGTGAAGTGGGGCCAAGTGGACAGCGTGGTCTCAAGATCCTCATGGTCACAAAAAGAATGGTGGCGCCTGACTGTGGCAGAGTTCCCAAGCATCAGAGAAAGGAAGCCAGCTGAAAGCAGCAAGTCTAGGTGCCACCTTTCTGCTCAGTGTTGCCATAAACCAAGTACCACTGTATGGTGGGGTGACACTTCTCTGGGCAGGGGCCCAGCAAAAGGCAGAAGTTCAATGAGAACACCCCCTTCCCCAGGAGGAATGGCTCCAGTCCACACTGGAGGAGCCCAAAATTTGGAGACTGGAAACTGGGTCATGTGCTTAAAATAAAAACACTCAGTCACAGGCTGGGCGAACACAGAGTTAGGATGGAAACCAGGGAGACAAGAGTGATTGCTTTTCTGTGAGGGCTCACTAAAGAGTTGGGGGCATGAACTTTCAGCTCTAGGGCTAAAGATAGGGGTGCTGTCATTTTCATCCCCTCCATTGGTGCTGAAAGTCTTCAGGTAGCAAAACACCACCAAGAAGTGCAATCTGGAGCCACTTACACTGAGCCCATCCCCTAGCAAGGGAGGCACAATTCCACCCATGCAAGGATATCTGAAAATTAGTGCAACGGGCCCCTCCTACAGAAGACCAGCAAGAACAACAGACTAACACCAAGTAAACCAATCATACAGAACTACAAAACTTTAGCTCTTGGAGAAAACAGTATATAGCATTTGTGGCATTTTTATTGTCCTTTATTATTATTCTTTAGTCTTTCAGGTTTTTTTCCCAGCTGTTTTCTTATTTTTTCAATTTTTTAAAATTCCTTTTTAATTTTTATGTATACATTTTTTATTTAATTTATATATATAAATATTTATATATTTGGTTTTCTTCCATTGTATTTTAATTTTGTGTGTGTGTGTGTGTGTATATATACACTCACACACACGCATATATATGTATATATATATAAAATAGAAATAGAAATAGAAAGGAAAACATTTATATATATATAAATATATTTATATTTATATAAATATTTATATAAATATATTTATTTATATATATAAAATATATTTATATATTTATATATTTATATATGAATTTGTATATATATATTTATATATATTTATTTATATTTATAAATATTTATATAAATATAATAAATATTATTAAATAATAAATAATAATAATAAATAATAATTTAATAATAATAATTTAATAATTTATAATTTAATTTAATAATTTAATAATAATAAATAAATATTTATATGAATATAAATATTTATATTTATATTTATTTATATATATTTATTTATATATATAAATATATATATATTATATATATTTATATATATATAAATGTTTTCCTTTCTATTTTCCTTTCTATTTTCCTTTCTATTTTATATATATATAAATATATATATTTATATTATATATATATAATATATATTATATTTATATTTATATTTATATAAATATTTATATAAATATATTTATTTATATATATATTATATATATTAAATATATTTATATATTTATATATTTATATAAATATATATATATAAATATATATTATATATTATAATATATATATTATAATATAATATAAATATATATAATATATATATAAATATATTTATATATATATAAATGTTTTCCTTTCTATTTCGGGATCTAGTTTCCTTTAACAAATAGACCAAAATACACCCAGGATCTAGTTTATTGTTTTGTCCTGTTTTACTTATTGTTTGATTTTTTTTCTTCTTTTGTTTTGTTTTTGTTTTCTTCCAGTTTGATTTCTTTGTATTTTTCTGGTGTTGTTGTTGCTATTTTTGTCTTTTCTCTCTCTTTCACTAATTCTTTCTAGACACAATGATGAAACGGAGAAACTCACCCCAAAAGAAAGAATAGGAGGCAGCACTCACTGCCAGGGATTTAACCAGCATGAATATGTCAGAATTAGAATTCAAAACAATAAGTATAAAGATACTAGCTGGGCCTGGGGGGAAAAAAAAAAACACAGAGGACAGTAGAGAATCCCCTACTATAGAAGTAGAAGCAATAAAATCTAATCACGTCAAATTCAAAATGGTATTACTGAGATGCAATAAAAAATGGAGGCTCTATCTGCTAGAATAAAGAAAGTAGATGAGATAGTCAATGCTATAGAAGACAAAATGATGGAGAATAAGGAAACTGAGAAAAAAAAAAAGAAAAACAACTACTGGATCATGAAGGCAGATTTTGAGAAATCAGTGATACCATAACACAAAATAATATTTGAATAATTAGGGGTCCCAGAAGAGGAGGAGAAAGATAGAGGTGCAGAGGTTTATTTGAACAAATTAGAGCTGAGAACATCCCTAATCTGTGGAAATAAGCAGGCACTCAAGACCAGGAAGCATAGAGAATGCCCTCAAAGTCAATAAAAATAAGTCAACATCTCAACATATTATATTGGAGCTTGCAAATTTCAGAGACAAAGAGAAAATCCTGAAAGCAGCTTGGGACAAAATGCCATAACCTACAAGGCAGAAACAAGGCCGACAGCCAGAAAGGACTGGCATGACATATTCAACGTGCTAAATGGGAAAAATATGCAGCCAAGAATACTTTATCCAGCAAGGCTGTTATTTAGAATGGAAGGAGAGATAAAGAGTTCCAGGTCACATAGAAACTAAAAGAATTTGTGATCCCTAAACCAGCCCTCCAAGAAATATTCAAATGGATCCTTTGAGCAAAGTAACAAAGACCAGAAGGGAAAAGACAATCTACAGAAATAGTGACTTTACAGGTAACACAATAGCACTAAAGTCATATCTTTAAATAATTACTCTGAATGTAAACGGACTAAATGCTCCAATCAAAAGACATAGGGTATCATATTGGACTAAAAAACAAGACCCAGTGATATGCTGTCTACAAGAGACTCATTTTGGACCCAAAGACACCTCCAGATTGAAAGTGAGGGGGTGGAGAACCATTTATCATGTTAACAGACATCAAAAGAAAGCTGGGGTAGCAATCCTTACATCATACAAACTAGATTTTAAATCAAAGACTGTAATAAGAGATGAGAAGGACACCATATTATAATAAAGAGGTCTAGCCTACATGAAGATCTAACAGTTGCAAATATTTATGTTCCTAACTGGGAAATAGTCAATTAAATAAAGCAATTAGTAACAAAAACTTAAAGAAATTCATTTGTAACACTACAATAATACCAAGGAATTTTAACACCCCACTCACAGCAATGGATAGATCATCTAAGCAGAAGAGCAAGAAGGAAACAAAGGCTTTGAATAACACACTGGACCAAATGGACTTCACAGATATATTCAGAGGATTTCATCCTAAAGCAACAGAATATACATTCTTCTAGACAATACATGGAACAGTCTCCAGAATGCAGCACATACTGGGCCACAAATCAGGGCTCAACTGGTACCAAAAGCTTGAGATTACTCCATGAATATTTTCAGACCACAATGCTTTAAAACTTAAACTCAGGGACACCTGGATGGCTAAGTCGTTCAGTGTCTGCCTTCAGATCAGGTCATGATCCCAAGGTCCTGTTTCAAGCCCCACACCGGGGTCCCTGTTCAGCAGAAAGTCTGCCTCTCCCTTTCCCAGTCCTCCTGCTTGCGTTCCCTCTCTTGCTGTCTCTCTCTCTGTCAAGTAAATGAATAAAATTTAAAAAAGAAAAAAAAGCTTAAACTCAATCACAAAAGAAAATTTGGAAGGAAAACAAATACATGGAGGTTAAAGAGCATCCTACTAAAGAATGAATGGGTTAACCAGATAATTGAAGAATTTAAAAAATACATGTAAACAAATTAAAATGAAACCACAGAATTTCAGAACATTTAGGATACAGCAAAGGCAGTCCTAATAGAAAAGTATATAGCAATAGAGGCTACTCTCAAGAAACAAGAAAAGTTTCAAATACACAATCTAATCTTACACCTAAAGGGACTGGAAAAAGGAGAGCAAATAAAGCCTACATCCAGCAGGAGAAGAGAAATAATAAAGATTAGAGCAGAAATCAATGATATAGAAATTAAAAAAAAAAACAGTAGAATAGATCAACAAAACAAGGAGCTTGTTCATTGAAAGAATAAGCTAGATAAACCCCATCTCAATAGATGCAGAAAAAAATTGACAAAATAGAGCATCATTTTTTGATAAAAACTTCCTGCAATGTAGGGATAGAGGGAACATACCTATATCATAAAAGCCATATATGAAAAATCCACAGCAAATATCACCCTCAATGGGGAAAAAACTGAGAGTTTTTCCCCTAAACTCAGGAACATAACAGGGATATTTACTCTCACCACTCTTGTTCAACATAGTACTAGAAGTTCTAGCTTCAGTGATCAAAGAACAAAAGAAATAAAAGCATCCAAATCAGCAAAGAAGTCAAACTTTCACCCTTTGCATGATACTCTATGTTGACAACTTACAAGACTCCATCTCCAAATTGCTAGAACTCATATAGGAATTCAGCAAAGTGGCAAGATATAAAATCAATGCACAGAAATCAGTTGCATTTCTATACACCAAGAATGAAGCAGAAGAAAGAGAAATCAAGGAATGGGTTCCATTCACAATTGCACCAATACCATAAGATACCTAGGAATAAAGCAAACCAAAGAGGTAAAAGTACTTTGAAAACTCTCCAACACTTATGAAAGTAATTGAAGAAGACAAAAAGAAATGGGAAAACATTCCATGCTCATGGATTGGAAGAACAAATATTGTTAAAATGTGTATATTACCTAAAACAATCCACACTTTCAAAGCCAGAGCAGTAATGTTTATATGAGACACACTGAACTTTAAAACAAAGACTGTAACAAGAGATGCTATATAATTATAAAGGGGACAATCCAACAATATTTATGCCTCCAACATGGGAGCACTCAAATACATAAGAATTAAAAACAAACATAAAGGAATTCATTGATAATAATAATAATATGGGACTTTAACACATTACTTATATCTATAGACAGATCATCTAAACAGAAAATAAAGAAACAATGGCTTTGAATGGCACATTGGAACAGATAGACTTAACAGATACATTCAGAACATTTAATTCTAAAACAGAATATAAATTCTTTTCAAGTGCACATGGAATAATCTCAAGAATAGATCATATATTAGATCTCAAATCAGGCCTCAAAAAATACAAAAAGACTGAAATCATGCCGTACTACATTTTCTGCCCACAATGCTATGAAATTTGGAGTTGATCAAAATATAAAATTTGGAAAGATCATAAACACATGAAGGTTAAACACCATGCTACTAAAACAACGAATGGTTCAATGAAGAAACCAAGTAAGAAATTTAAAAAAAATACATGGAAACAAATGAAACAAAACAGTCCAAACCTTTGGGATGCAGCAAAAGCATTTCTAAGAGGGAAGTATATAGAAATACAGGCCTATTCCAAGAAACAAGAAAAATCTCAAATAAACAACCTAAATTATTACACCCAAAGAAGCTAGAGACTATAACAAATGAAGACTAATCCACCAGAAGGAAGAAAATAGTAAAGGTTAGAACAGAAATAAAAAATATAAAAACAAACAAAAAAACCCAAAAACCTCAAAACCAAACCAAACCAAAACAAAACAAAAACACAATAGACTAGATCAATGAAACCAGGAATTGGTTCTTTGAAAAAATAAATAAAATTGATAAACCTCTAGCCAGGTTTATTAAAAGAGAGAGAGGAAGAAATAAAAATTAAATAAATAAATTCACAAATGAGAAGAAAAATAACAATCACTACAGAAATATAATTATAGGAGATATTATGAAAAAGTATATGCCAAAAAAAGTATATGCCAACAAACCGGACAACCTGAAAGAAATGAATAAATTCCTAGAAACATATAGATTATGAAAACAGAAATAGGTGAAATAGAAAACTTGGAAAGACCAATAACCAGTAAAGAAATTGAATCAGTAATCCAAGAAATCCCCCAAAAAAACCCACAGAAGTCTAGGACCAGATAGCTTCACAGGCAAATTCCACCAAACGTTTAAAGAAGAGTTAAGGGGCACCTGGGTGGCTCAGTCAGTTAAGCCTCTGCCTTTGGGTCAGGTCATGATCTCAGGGTCCTGGTCTCAGGGTCCTGGGATCAAGCCGCACATCAGGGCTAAGCAGAGAGCCCGCTTCCCCCCTTCTCTCTGCCTACTTGTGATCTCTCTCTCTCTCTCTCTGTAAAATAAATACATAAAATATTTTAAAAATAAAAAATTAAGAAGAATTAATACCTATTTTTCTCAAAATACTCCAAAAAATATAAGAGGAAGGCAAACTCTCAAAGTCATTCTGAGGCCAGCATTAACCAATACAAAAGCCAGATAAAGGCTCCACTAAAAAAAGAGAACTACAGGCCAATATCACTGAAAAACATAGATCCAAAAATTCTTAATAAAATTATAGCTAACTGAATCCAACAATACATTAAAAAAAATCACTCACCAATCAAGTGATATTTATTCATGGGTTGCAAGGGTGCTCCAATATGGACAAATCAATGTGACACACCACATTAATAAAAGAAAGGATAAAAACCATACAATTATTTCAATAGATTCAGAAAAAGTATCTGAAAAGTACATCCATTCATGATACAAACCCTCGACATAGTAAGTTTAGAGGAACATACCTCATCATAATCAAGAGAATTTATGAAAAACTCTTAGCTAACATCATCTTCAGTGGACAAAACTGAAAGCTTTTCCTTTATGGTCAGGAACAAAACAGGGATGTCCACTGTTATTTAAGATAGTACTAGAAGTCCTAACTACAGCAATCAGACAACAAAAAGAAATGAAATTCATTTATATTGGCAAGGAAGAAGTCAAACTTTCACTATTTGTATATGACATGACATTCTATATGGAAAAACCTAGAAGATTCCACCAAAAAATTGCTAAAAACTGATCCATGAATTTAATAAAGTCACAGGATACAAAATTAACATAAAAAAATTTGTTGCATTCCTATACACCAATAATGACACAGAAAAAGGAGAAATTAAGGAATCAATGCCATTTACAATTGCACCAACAATCGTAAGACACCTAAGAATAAACCTAACCAAAAAGTTGAAAGACTTGTACTCTGAAAATTGTAAAATAACTAATAAAAGAAACTAAAAAGAAATGGAAAGGTGTTCCATGCTCATGGATTGAAATAACAAATATTGTTAAAATGTCCATAGTACCCAAATTAATTTACACATGTAATGTAATCTCTGTCAAAATACCAATATAATTTTTCACAGAAATAGAACAAACAATCCAAAAATTCGTATGGAACCACAATACATCTTTCATAACTAAAACAATCGTGAAAAAGGAGATCAAAGCTGAAGCATCATAATCATAACTTCAAGTTGTGTTACAAAGCTGTAGTGATCAAAACAGTATAGTACTGGCACAGAAATAGACAAATAGACCAGTAGAACAGAATAGGAAACTCAGAAATGGACTCACAACTACATGGTCAATTAATCTTTGACAAAGCAGGAAAGAATATCCAATGGAAAAAAAGGTTTTCTCTTCAACAAATCATATTGGGAAAACAGGATAGCAACATGCAAATAATGAAGCTGGATCACTTTCTTACACTATATACAAAGATAAATTCAAAGTGGATGAAAGACCTTAATGTGAGACCTGAAGCCATAAAAATACTTTGGGCAGTAACCTCTCTATTGACCACAGCAACTTTTTTCTGGATATAATATGCTGAGGCAAGAAAAACAAACTATCAAGACTTCATCAAGATAAAAAGTTTCTGCACAGCAAAGGAAAAAATTAGAAAAACTAAAAGGCAGCCTACAGAATAGGAAAAGATATTAGCAAATGACATATCTGAAAAGATTAGTACACAAAAAGAATGTATAAAACTGAACACCAAAAAAATGAAGAATCTGATTTTAAAAAGGGAGAAAGACATAAACATTTTCCCAAGAAGATGCACAGATGGTCAACACACATGGATGCCCAACATCACTCATGGTCAGGGGAATACAAATCAAAACTGCAATGAGTCATAACCTCACACCTATCAAAATGGCTAAAATCAACAACACTAAAACTAGCTATTGGTGAGGATTTGGACACAAGGGAACCTTCTTGCACTGTTGGTGGAAATGCAAAGTAGTGCATCATTCTGGAAAACAGCATGGAGTTTCCTCAAAAAGTTAAAAATGAAAATACCCTACAACCAGCAGCTGCACCAGTAGGTATTTACCCAAAGTACACAAAAATACTAATCCTAAGGGATGCATAAACTCCAGTGTTCATAGCAGCATTATCTACAATAGCTGAAATATGGAAATAGCTATAGCCATTGACTAATGAATGGATAAAGAAGAAATAGTATATATACAAAATGGAATATTACTTAGCCATAAAAAAGAATTAAGTCTTGCCATTTGCAGTGACATGGATGGAGCTAAGAGCATTATGCTAATACCATATGATGCCACTCATGTGTGGAATTTACAAAATAAATGAGCAAAGGTTGGGGGAAGGTTAAAAAACAGACAAGTTCTTAACTATAGACTATAGAACAAACTACAAACTGATGGTACCAGAGGAGAGGTAGATGGAAAGATGGGTGAAATAGGTGATGAGGATTAAGGAAGGTACTTGTGATGAGGACCAGGTGTTGTATGGAAGTGCTGAATCACTATATTTTACACCTGAAACTAATATACTGTTTCTTAACTAACTGGAATTTAATTAAAAACCTCATAAAAAGATAACATAAAATATGTTAACAGCTAAGAGAAAAGAAAGAACTAAGGAAAATCAGGAAAAGGAATATATACATGAACAAAATGAGAATAATAACAGACATAGAAATTATAAAAAGAAATGAAACAAATTCTGGAGTGGCATTATACAATAAATGAATTAAAAATTCATTAGAAGGGTTCAACAGTAGATTTGAAGAGACATAGGAAAGAAACAGTAGGTAGGATAATTGAAATTACTGAGTCTGACCATGAAAGACTGTAGACCCCAAGTAACAATCTGGGGGTTTCAGAGGGGAGGAGGGAGGTGGGTAGGGGGTAATAGGGTGATGGATATTGGGGAGAGTATGTGCTGTGATGAGCACTGGTTGTTATACTCAACTAATGAATCCCCGAACACTGCATCAAGGACTAATTATGTACTATGCAGTGGCTAACTAAACATAAATAAGTAAATAAATAAATAAATAAATAAATAAATGCATGAATAAATAAAATAAAAATAATAAAAAAATTACTGAGCCTAAGGACGAGAGAGAGAAAAAAAGAATTATGAGACACTATTGTGTGTAAAAATATGTGAATTATGGAAGTCCCTGATAGAGAATTTTTAAAAAACAATGGCCAAAACCTTCCCAAATTTGATGAAACATGTGAACATATAAATCCTGGAAGCTCAAAAACTGTAAGAGGCATAAATCCAAAGAGAACCATACCAAGACACATTATAATCAAAGGCATTATAATCAAACTATCAAAGCTAAATACAAATATAGAATATTTAAAGCAGCAAGAGAGAAGTAATGATAAGATTATCAGTCAATTTTTCACCAGAAACCTCAGAGTTCAGGGACACCTGGCTCAGTCAATTAAACATCTGACTCTTGATTTCAGCTCAGATCCTGGTCTCAGGATTGTGAGATGGAGTCCTACATCAGACTCTCTGTTGAATGTGGAGTCTGCTTCAGATTATTTGCCCTTCCCCCATTCTTTCTTTCAAAAAAAAAAAAATTGAAAAAAGAAAAAAAGAAACCTCCGAGGCCAGAAGACAATGGGATGATATATTTAAAGCGTTAAATGCAGAATGATGCAGTCACTTTAGAAGAAATTCTAGAAGTTTCTAATGAAATGAAAAGAACTCTTACATTATGATCTAGCAATAATACTCCTTGGTATCTTCCCAAAGGAGTCAGAAGTTAAATCCACACAAAAACCTGCATATGGATGTTTTTAGCAGTTTGGTTCACAATTTTCCAAACCTGGAAACAACCAAGATATGCTTCAGTAGTTAAGTGTATAAATAAATTGTAGTATATCCAGATAATAGAATTTCATTCAGTGCTGAAAAGAAATGACCTATTAAGCCATGAAAAGGCATGGAATAAAGTTAAAAACATATTACTAAGGTAAATAAAACTGTTTGTAATAGCTACATACTGTATATTTCAATTACATGACATTCTGAAGAAGACAAAACTATGGAGACAGTAAAAAGTTCAAGTATTCCTGAGCATTAAGAGGATGGGAAGGACAAATAAAAATTACTAAGAAACCATTCTAAAGGTAGCAGTTGTTTTAATCTACATTATTTATATAAGGCTAAGAACAAATTTATAGAGATTTGATTTCCAATTTACTACTGATATTAATAATTTAAAATACATTAAAGCAAAAATGGTCATTTATTGTCATTTGTTAAAAATTTATTCCAACTTTTTTATAACCCTTCATTGTTAATATAAATGGACATAAAACAAACAAATTAAAATATACTTACCAAATTTTTTTCAACTACAACATGCATTTCTATATACTGAGAGAACTCTGAAAGTGGCTGAAAAAAATCCACAAATTTTATATCAAAATTGAAATATTACTTGTTTTAATATATATCAGTTTCATGAATTCAGTGTTGCAAAATACAATTTTATATATAAAAAAGAATTAGATAACTTAACCAAAACTTGCTATCACTGAATCATTTTCAGAAATTTTGCATTTGTCACTTCTTTTGCACTTGATCAAATATTTAATTTATTAAAAAAAAAACTTTCTTGTACTTCCATTGTCCATATTCTCATTTGTATTGGGCTATTTGTATTATTTTCTCTAAGGAAACTTTTCCATTGACTTTCCATTACAAGATGATGTTTAATTAGCTTAAAAATTCTATTAAACTGTAACAGTATGTGGTCCTAATAGTTTTTTCTATACCCCAAAATAGTGAAGACATAGCTCTGAGTCTAGAAGAGTGGGATTTCATTTGAAAGATAAACTTAATATTTGTATAATTTGCCTCAGAAAAATGTCAGCAAATTAATTTTTTTTAAAAAAGGAAAATGTTATCCAACAGAGAATCAAAATGACAAACTTTGTTAAACCATACCATAGATATCTCAAGATGTATATTCTGGATTTCACGTGATCCACCTTGATCATAGTGGTTAAATTAGGCACAAATGTGAAGCCTAATGGTATTTGAAATCTGGCTTATCATTTATGTGACTTAGAGTGTTTCCCAAAAATTAGGATAAAGTAATAATTGTTAGTTACTATTAATAAAATTACTTCTATTCATCATTACTTTTTGGTGAAGGAGGAAGGCACTGGAGAAAACATAATATAAGACAGTCTTTGTAAGTACTTAAACAATGTATGTGTGGAAAACTCCAAATATTTTGTTACTAAAATAGCATACATCTACATGTACTGGAAAATATTTGGAAGCAGAAAAGGATCATCAAATTTCAGAAACTGAGGAAAATTTTATCAAGTTTATTTTAGTGTCTACATGTTTTCTTCTTTAAACTGATATTTAATCCCTTAAAAGTTCAAAACCATTCCATTTTAGGTGAACTGTTTTCCCTAACACATAGAAAGGACAATTAAAGAGGGAACAACAAATCTGGGGTTTAGTGCAGAAGAAAAGAGTAATGATTTTAGTAACTTAAAGGAAAAAGTTGAGAAAGTTCAGAAAAACAAATTTAGGGATCATTGATTACTCATTCCCTGCCCCCTCACTTTAAAATTCTCTTTCTTGGCCCAAGTTTTGGAGATTTGAGTGTTTTATTTTAAAAATTCTGATGAAATCCCTTTATGGTCTAACTGGTTTGTTATCATTTCTTCCAAAGTTAAGTACCAAATGCTGCAAAATAGTTTTGTTTATAGGACTCTATCCTTTAATTAAAGTCCCTAAACAATTAAGTAACACTACCTTACTGGACAATAAAAATAAACATTTAAATTAATTGAGAGAAATAATATATTAATGGATTGAGGGATTCAAATTTATTTCTTTGTTTTAATGAACATAAGTGTTGTCTAGCATTCCCTGAAGTAATTTTGACCTTTGAGATGAGGATTGTTTAATATTTAGTTAATAACAATTTATTTTCTCATTTAATGAACAGTATGC
Organism: Martes martes; assembly: GCF_963455335.1. NCBI lineage: Eukaryota > Metazoa > Chordata > Mammalia > Carnivora > Mustelidae > Martes > Martes martes. The sequence continues at coordinate 35,438,856 of NC_137889.1, read as the reverse complement.
TTCTATGCAGAAAAAAATACACTGTCCATTCTAGCCAAATAAAAGCTTAAGACAAAGGTGCATAAAATAATTTGAGAAATTGTGTGTGTTGGAAACGTGAGCAGATATTTGATTTTGAAAGACCTCTAAAACTATCTTATTTAGTAAGAGAAAGTAACCATATACAGAGACAAGTTGTTTATATATCTGTTATGTAAAGATGACTCCTATTGCAGGGAAATTTGCTTTAATCAAGTAAATACTAAAGAATTGAATCAAAGCAAGAAGATCATGTAATGCTATCAGATGATCCAATTGCAACATGGATAGATTAAAGATTTAAGTTAAAAAATGTAGAAGTCATGGGTTGGAATATTTAGGGACTGAGAAGGGACATAAGATAAGTAGACATGATAGATGATAGATGATAGATGATAGATGATACAGATATAGATAGATCATAGATAGATGATAGATGATGATGATGATAGATGATAGACATATAGGAGATACTCAGATATATAGATGATAGATACAGGTAGATAAATACACAGATTCATAGACATATAGATGATAAATAGATATAGGTAGATAGATAATATGTATTTGTGTATTTTAACATGAGATAACTCTGGGAAAATTTTAGAAAGAGAGTGGGAGATCTGTAAATCACAGTATATAAATCCATGGAAAAATATATGAAAAAACAAATGAAAACCTGAGACATAACATAGGAACTATCAGTATCTAGAATGTGATTGTGTAAGAAAAAGTCAGAAAAAGTAGGATGGAATGAAAAACAGGAGAGTTTTATCAGAGGGTAAAGCGAGTCAAAAATTCCACAGAGTTTTTATTTTATTTCACCAATAACATACTTGATGACAGTAGACTGAATCCTTTCCACCTAAGTTTGGAAAAAGACAAAGATATCTCTTCTTACCTATTCAACATTGTACTTGAGGTGCTAACCAGGGCAATTCAGCAATGAAAAATAAGTGAAAGTTATCTTAATTGCAAAGGAAGAAATAAACTACCTTTATTGAAGATGACATTATCTTATAGATAATGTCATCTTAGAAAACTACATTTCTATGTCATCATAGAAAACTACAAAAAGTTCAATAAGAAACTAATAAATAATTTAAACAAGTTTGCAAGATAGAAAATCAGTACAATGAATTCTGGAACTGAAAAGAAATTTAAAAAAATAAATAAAAATTAAAAAAACAAAGGCATAATAAATAAATAAATAAATGCACTGTAAGTACATCTTAAAAAAAAGAAAATCTGTACATATAAACCAATAATTTTCAAACTCTAATAGTTAGAAACACAACTTTGAAATAAAAATTAAATGTACCTTAATATTTAAATAGAAAATATAGAAATAAATTTCACAAAAGAAGTTGTGACGACAATTTGAAGACTGAACTATATAAAACATTACAAAATGAAATTAAAGAAAACTTTAAAGTAAAAGGCTATTCGATGTTCATGGATAGAAAGAGTTAATATTGTTAAATGTTAAATTTCCCAGAGCAATCTACAAAATCAACATAATCCTATCTGGCTTTTTAAGGGAACTTAAATAAATAAAATTTAAAATTTGTTTGAAAATGAATACTACCCCAAATATCCAAACAATCTCATAATAGGACATCCCTAAAGAGTTTACACTTACTAATTCCAAAACATACTTCAAAGGTATAGTAGTTAAGAAAAAAAAAAGTGAGGTTCTGGCATAAGAATAGACACAAGGATCAATGAAACATAATTGCAAGTACAGAAATAATCCCAAACATTTATGGTCAACAGATCTTTGGGTGAAAAAAAGCCATGAAAATTCAGTGGAACAAAGTATAGTTTTTTCAATAAAAGGTGTTGGGAAAAGCACATTTCAAGTAAAAAATGATGAATTTAGAAGTCTACCTCACTCTTTACAAAAATTGACTTAAATTGGATCATATATTAAAATGAAAGAGATTAAACAATAAAAGTTTTAGAAGAAATACAGTAATGAATTTTCTCATTCTGGTGTGATAGTTAATTTTAGCTGTCAGCTTGCTTGGACCACAATACTCTGAATTGTAGTTAAACATTATTCTGGATGTTTCTGTGAAGGTGATTTTAGATCAGATAAACATTTATATTGGGGGACTTTGATTAAAGAAGATTATCCTTCAAAATAGTTGAACCTCATCCAATCATACATACACATATATATGCATCTTGGTTATGTTTCTCTGGAGAAATGTCTGCCCTGAAAGATACCCTTAACTACTGTATTTGTTGAGCTGAGATTGTTGAAAAGCAAGCTCAGAATCTCATTTGTATGAATGGATGAATTATAACACAAGCTGAACTTCCAATGTTACATGTGTCTACTATTAAATTATGGACATTGATTAGGAAGAAATGAGATCCTGAAAACTGGAATGAAGACATATGGGAAGATTCTGATGAAGCTGAGATTCACTAAACCCCTGAATTCTAATGAATCTTCTTTGCCAGTAGAAGTAACCTTTCCATTCCTGAATGTGAAGATCAACCCTGTCTGTCTTTAAGATAATGTAAGGCCCTGTCTTCAGGCAGTTGCTTTAAAAGATGCTGGTGATTCTCCTCAGGACTCTAAATATGTATCTTCAATATTTATGTGAATTGCATTTGTGTTAATTATTTGACATAATAAATATGGAGAAAGGAGTGCATCTCCAGACAATAAAGATCTAGGTATCACAAGAAAAAAATGCAACTAACAGTAGAAAATGCCAGCTTGGAGTTCTAAAAAATTGAATGACAAGTTGTAAGGCCTACAATGCAAGTCATGATGTTTCTGGTACATTTATCTATCATCCTTCATCTATCTATCTATATCTATCTATCTATCATCTATAATCTATATTAATGTAAATAATTTATATGTTAGAAAAATACATTGTTTATATTGCTGCATATCCATAATCATATATTTTACTCAATCACCTACCTCTATGCTTTGTATTTTATAGGGCATTTTTCTTGACTCAATATCCTTCTCAGCATATAAAGAAACACCTTTATTCTTATGTTCTACTTGATAAATCACATGTTCAAAACCAATTGAAGGTTCCAAGGGCTCAATACCATAACTTACATTTTCAAACTGTAGCAAGCCCCTACAAATTTCAAAAAGACAAGTAAATAAATGAGATGATGCATTTTTAAAGTCAACACAATAAATATGAAAATGACACTGAATGAGTTTTTTAAATAGTATGTAGATTATTTTGAGTCTTAGTCTTAGATGGTAATATAGGAAAAGGTTACTGAATATCCACAAACTTACTGAGTAGCACAGAATAGTAACATTATTGGTATTTACTTAGCAATTAATATTTTATGGTTACAAATATATCAAAAATCTTAATTCAAGATTGGATAGGAGACATCGTAAGAATTTGCATACTCTGCTTTTCCCCTTAGAGTTTCCCACAATAAGTCATGCCTCACTTTAGAACCCCTGAATATAATTTTAAAAATTTAAAAATTTCTAAAACACTATTCTACTTCATAACCATAAAATGATATAACATAACCTGAGTCCAGTACACGTGCTAACAATCACCATAGAATTTGGATAACCTTCAATATACCCTTGGTAGTAGCAAAAATTCTGAAAAAGATAAAATACAAAAAGATAAAGATAAAATACATGCACCTCTATTACAACAATTAATTAAAATAATTCATGTTAAAGGAACTATTTTCAAATATTTAAAACATATATTTTATTTGTGTGTATGTGTAAATACTCAGTTTCCAAAATAGATTTCTAATATTATTAAATGAAGATTTGTTTCAATTCTCCAAAAATTTCCCTGCAGGGTCAAAAAGAATTAAGTTTGTACTGATTTTGAGAACTTCAAAATTGCTCCCAACTACACTATTTTCAAAGGGCAACCATAAAATATTACCTCACAGTATTCAGATAATTAAAACTTTTAAGTATTAAAAAATTAAAAAAAGAATTAACTACCTTTTCATGTTTTTTCCTGTTAAAAATTTAACACAACATTTGTAGTCATTAGGATGAAAGTAAAAATCATTAAAAACTTTTTTCTCCACTCTCTTCACTTAATTTTGCAAGACTGAGGTTTTGGGACTTCATTCAGATAAAAAGCTTCTGCACAGCAAAAGAAACAGTCAACAAAACAAAGAGACAACCCATCGAATGGGAGAAGATATTCGCAAATGACACTACAAACAAAGGGCTGATATTCAAGATCTATAAAGAACTCCTCAAACTCAACACTCAAAAAACAGATAATCACATCAAAAAATGGGCAGAAGACATGAACAGACACTTCTCCAAAGAAGACATGTAAGTGACTAACAGACACATGGAAAAATGTTCATCATCATTAGCCATCAGGGAGATTCAAATCAAAACCACACAGAGATAACACCTTACACCAGTTAGAACAGCCAAAATCAACAAGACAAGAAACAAGTGTTGGAGAGGATGTGGAGAAAGAGGAACCCTCTTACACTGTTGGGGGGAATGCAAGTTGGTGTAGCACTTTGGAAAACAGTGCGCAGATTCCTTAAGAAATTAAAAATAGAGCTACCCTTTGACCCTGCAATTGCACTAGTGGGTATTTACCCCCAAAGATACAGATGTAGTGAAAAGAAGGGCCATCTGTACCCCAGTGTTCATAGCAGCAATATCCACAATAGCCAAACCGTGCAAAGAGCCAACATGCCCTTCAACAGACGAATGGATAAAGATATGGTCCATATATGCAATGGGATATTATGCCTCCATCAGAAAGGATGAATACTCAACTTTTCTATCAACATGGATGGAACTGGAAGAAATTATGCTGAGTGAAATAAGTCAAGCAGAGAGAGTCAATTATCCTATGGTTTCACTTAATTGTAGAGCATAAGGAAAAACATGGAGGACATTAGGCGAAGGAAAGGAAAAGTGAATTGGGGGAAATTGGAGGGGGAGGCAAACCATGAGAGACTGTGGACGCTAAGATACAATCTGAGGATTTGGGAGGGGCGGGGGGCGGTGTATAGCTGAGTCTGTTGGTGGATATTAAGGAAGGTATGTATTACATGGAGCACTGGGTGTGGTGCATAAACAATCAATCTTGGAACACTGAAAAAATAAAATTAAATTTAAAAACCAAGATTGAAGTTTAAAAAAATGAATCCAAAGGAGACTTTTTCTTTTCAGTATTACTTGAGTGTAATGCCAGAGTAGCATGCATCAATTCTCTCACTGATAACAAATATAAATTCTGGAAAAATAATTTTTAAATGATCACTACAAGGGACGAAAAGTAAAGCAGGGGTCAGGGAATCCAAACTAGGAAGAAGAAAACTGCATTTTCTGAGATTTGCATTTGTAATGACTTTCACCTGAGGGCACTCCACAAGACAGGGCAGCATAAAGCAGCTAATGTTCAAACAACAACAACAAAAATTACTGAGTGTCTAGAAACTGAGATGCAATATTCAGGAAAGGAGGAGGCATAAAGTGAGGGCTTAAAAATGGGTGCTATTAACATAGGTGTAGGTTCTTTTCTTACATCTAAACTGAGACTAGACTATATGAAAGAAATCTCAAGTAGCTTAGCAGAAACTAAGACCAGAAAAACTGGAAGAACTAAGGAGAGATTTTTGGCTGTCTCCAAACACAGGAGAGTAGAATTTAGAAACTGGTTCCAATCAACTTAATTGTCTGCAATAGTGGGAACAAAAACAGTCACAAGGTCCAATGTATCATTGAATATGGCCAGTGTATGATTTTAAAATATTGTATATATGAATAAAAGAAAAATGTGGCCCATAGTCAAGAGAAAAATCCAAAAGAGAACTGACCAGGAAATAACTCAGGATTTTGTAATTAGTAAAGAAAAAAAAAGGCATGAAAATAGATATTAAAAAAATGATCAAGAATATAAAGGAAGGGACGTCTGGGTAGCTCAGTGGGTTAAGCGACTGCCTTCAGCTCAGGTCATGATCCCAGGGTCCTGGGATCAAGTCCCACATCAGGCTCCTTGCTCAGTGGGGAGCCTGCTTCTCCCTCTGCCTGTGCTCACTCCCTCGCTCTCTCTCTCTCTCTCTGACAAATAAATAAATAAAATCTTTAAAAAAATATAAAGGAAAATTTGAGCACACTAAGGAAATTCAGCAGAGAAATAAAGGTTATAAAAAATGTCAACTCTAGGGATGTCTGGGTGGCTCAGTCAGTTAAGCATCTGCCATCAGCTCAGGTCATGATCCCCGGGTCCTGGGATCAAGTTCCACATTGGGCTCCTTGCTCAGCAGGGAGCCTGCTTCTCCCTCTGCCAGCAGTTCCTCCTGCTTGTGCTCTCTCTCTCTGCCTCTCTCTCTGTCTCTCTCCAAAGACATAAATAAATAAGATCTTTAAAAAGATAAAAATAAAATAAAATGAAATATACTGGGTAGGTCTTACCTGCACAATGGAGAAGGTAAGAGAAAAGTTTTTTTAAAAATACCTAGAGTATGAGCCTATGCATATTATAAAATCTGAAAGAAACTTGAGGGAAAAAAAGAGGCTTTAAAAATTAAATGTAGTTGCAGCAATCAGGGAGACAATATTATCTAATATAGGTTTAATTGGAGTTTCACATAAATGGAAAGAAAAAATGGGTAGAAAATTAGTTGAAAAGATAATGGCCAAAGTTGCCCTAAATTTAGTGAAAAACTACAATTATAGATTGAAAGACTGAATATACAAATGGACAAAGGCCAGACTAAATATAAAAAGAGAAGTGTGTCACACAACCTTCAGTAACCTATCCAGGAAACCAATCTCATTTGTGAACACAAATAACCTAGAAAGCCAGCCCACTACAAGTCAGACTCTGTAGGAAGTCATATCGCTATCTCCAGTAACAATCCAGAAAACTAAACAAAAAGTTATATAACAGTTACTCTCAAATAACCAAGACTTGATTAAAAACTGTCAGCTTACCTAAATTTTGTCTCTCCTTCCAACTTAGAAGCAAGCAGAGAAAATCAAATATGTAGTCCTAAACATAAACTGTTTCGCCACTTCTAGTTAGCCTACCTACAGATTTCTCATGCAAACAACTTCCCATCAGGGTATTCCTGAGGCTTTCCCTTTTTTCTACAATATAAACATTCCCCACTCTTTTCCTGCTCTTTTTTTAAAGATTTTATTTATTTATTTGACAAACAGATCACAAGTAGGCAGAGAGAGAGAGGAGGAAGCAGGTTCCCTGCTGAGCAGAGACCCCCCCCCCCATGTGGGACTCAATCCCAGGACCCTGAGATCATGACCTGAGCCAAAGGCAGAGGCTTTAACCCACTGAGCCACCCAGGCACCCTCTTTTCCTGCTTTTAAGTGCCTGCAAAATTCAAGTGATGGTGGCCGACTCTCTTACTATGGCAAGCTCTGAGTAAGTAGTCCTTGCTTATTCTCATTTGTTTGGTTTTCATTTGTTTATTTCCCAAAATTATTAGTGTGAAAAAAGCAAGCATTAGAAACTACTTGTGAAAGTGACCAGATATTGGATTTAACAGAAAAAAACCTCAAGCAGACATTATAATTATATTCAAAGAATTATTGAAGGAAACTGTGATGTAAAAAATAGATGTATGTTAACAATATATCAAATAGTCTACCAATAAAAGGTAGAGATTGACAGAAAAGGTAAAAAACAAGACACAACTATAGTCTGTTGATGCGTATCATGCTTTAAATTCAAAGATGCAAATAGATGGAGAATAAAAAGAATGAGAAAAGATGTATCATGCAAATAGCAACCATAAGCAAATCAGAATGACTATTTCTAATATCAGACAAATAGACTTTAAAACAAAAAATTGTTACTAGAAATAAAGAGCAACATTTTTATAATAATAAAAGTTTCAACCCACCAGGAAGATATAACATTTTTTTTAAGATTTTATTTATTGATTTGACAGACGGAGATCACAAGTAGGCAGAGAAGCAGGCAGAGTTAGAGGAGGAAACAGGCTCCCCACTGAGCAGAGAGCCCGATGTGGGGCTCGATCCCAGGACACTGAGACCATGACCTGAGCCAAAGGCAGAGGCTTTAACCCACTGAGCCACCCAGGCGCCCCAAGATATAACATTTATAAATATATATATGCACCAAATAACAGAACACCAAATTGCACAAAACAAAACAAAAGGTAAAAATATAAGGAGAAATAGACAATTCAACAATTATGGTTGGAGATTTCTTTTCTTTTTCTAACTCACTTTCAGTAAGGGATAGAACAACTAGGTAGAAGATCAACAAGAAAGTATAAAGCTTGAAAACACCATAAACCAGTGACACCTAACAGACATCTATAAAACACTCCACTGAACAACAACAGAATATACCTTCTTATGTACACATGGAATATTTTCTAGGACAGACCATATGCTAGGCCATAAAAGAAGCCTCAATTAATTTTAAAGTATACAAATAATAAAAGTATGTTTTCTGATAACAATAGCATGAAATTAGAAATCATTTACACAAAAATCTGGAAAAACCAAAAAATATGTGGAAATTAAAGATCACATCCTAAATAACCTATATGGGTCAAAGGAGAAATAACCATGAACCCAAAAAATACTTTAAAATAAACTAAAATGAAGACACACCATACTAAAAAGTATGGTAGGTAGCTAAATTAGAGATAAATTTATATGTAAGAAAATCTTAAATTAATAATCTAACCATCCACCTAGGACACAGGAAAAAAAAAAGAAAGTAAACCGAAATCAAGCAGAAGAAAAGAAACAAAGATTAGAGTGAAATAAAATAAATAAGGATAAAAAATAAATCAATAAAACCAAAATGTGACTCTTTAAAAAGATAAACAAAAATGACAAATCTTTATAACAGTCTGTGTTTGATACAGAAACTTATTTCTCAGAAAATAAAGTACAGCAGTGGGTATATGTGCTTGAAATTAGCATATGCTTTACTATAACTCTATCAGTTGAAAGCAGCTAGCCTAGTTGGAAGATACACCAGGTTACTAAATAGTCATTTACCATGCCAGTTAGTACTCTGAAAGGCTGGGGTTATGGTTGGTCAGTATATGATACAGTTTCCTGATAGCCAGAATACATAGGTTCAGGAATTAGTGTTGAAGTGGGAATGTCTCCTGTCACCATTATACCTAATAATCTTAAAGAATTTTTGATTTCCATCTCAGTAACTCTTAGCTCCAAGTCCTCGGTAGGGAACTTCTCCACCAAGGGACATATTAACAGTTCCACTAATTTGGAAGATGGAAAATTCCATATGTTGAGATTCTTACATCACTAAACACAGGATAATGTAGTGGTTGGAGTGACTGACTGAATATGAAAGGGAAATTGGTTAGTTTTACCAATAAAAGTGAGAAGGGCTAGCAAACAAAAGAAAGTATGACTAAAGATGCAGACCCTCTGGGAATAAAGATTTGCTCTATTCTGCTTGATAAATACCCTTAATAAGCTAAGGTTCTGGGTGAAAGCAATGGAAACAAGGAATAGTTGGGGGGGGGGGGGTTGGCCGTAGATAGCAATCATGACTTAATAGAGAAATGAAGACAACAGTGACTTCTCATATTTTCTCTTTGTTTCTTATATGTATACATATGTGCTTATTTATATATGCTAACCTTTTTCTTTTTTCTTCTTCCTACAAGCTGTTGGAAGTTAACTTCACAATTTAGTCTCTAGTTAACATAGTATTAATTAATGGACACGATCGCTCTTGTGATTGTGTGTCTACTTAGTTGAGGGGAAGGGTGGCAATTTCTTCACTTGTAAAAAGGGTAGCTGAATCTTGTTAAATAGAAATATGGGATAATTATGCTGTTTTACCAGAGTTCAAATGTGTGCAAATGAAAGCTGAATTTTCATTTAGCTAACTTTATTTAAGATGACTTCATTTCAAAGCTGAAGTCAAAGTTGTAGACTTTATCAATCATTGATGTCTTGGCACTCAGCTTCTAACAAATCTTTTACCTGCTTTGTGAAAATGAATCTGGGCCCCTAAATTATTTTCTCCTTTGCCGGGTGGCTCTGAAGTTTTGCCAGTAGAGGGTGTAGGAGAGCATGTCTCCTGGTTCCAGTGTGCCAGTCTGGAAATCTTCTGTAAGTGTCCTGCACATTGAACCTCCAGGATCCCTCAGTGCTTGGTGATTCTCCAGTACACAGACCCTTCAGTGTATCATGTTCACTAACACCCATCAGCCTGTAGGTTCCTCCCATAATTCAAGTCTCTCTCATTTCACAGCAGAGTAACATTGTGAGATACCTCTTTGTGAACAACTTTCCTGACTACCCTAAAAAGATTTCTGGGAAGTTCCAAAGAGAAATTCTATGGCAATACCTACTGGTACAGCATCATTGTGACTTCCTGCTATTCAGAGATCCACAGCTGTGTCCCTTCTAACAAGGTTCAGATCTCAACGCTGGGATAACAACATTGTCTTCTTCATTCCAGTCCTAGGGCTGCTGGCTGTTTCTTGTATCTGGTATTCCTATGTTTTTTAGAGTTCTCTTTACTTATTTTTTATTCCAGTCTCTGTTACAGTTAATAACTCTTTATATTATACCTTCCCTGTTCAAGTTACTGAGGGAGCAGGAGGCTGGCTGAGGACAAAGCAAAAGCTGGCACCTTGCGCCCCCTCTCCTCCCGCTCCCCTCCCCTCGGTAATATATGTGACATTCCTCAGGCACCTCTAACTGCCCTAAAAGAGAAACAAATAGTTAACTTGCAGAGATCACAATCCTGTAAGACAGGAGTCTCCCTTGGTTTACCAATGTCCTAGAGATCTACAAACAAAGAAGTTACCTTATCAATAGCACAATTTCCAGAGGCAAATAACTTAGTTCCTCAAGCCCTAAATAAAGTTAAATTTCTTCTAAACCCAAATCTCACTAACAAGGACACTTGATAGGAGAGATGTGAAACTTTATCTCTGGATCTCCAAGATAGTGTCAAGAATCATTCCCAAGCATATGGCCCACTGATATACATCTAAAGGGTCTCATAAGAAGATTTTTACTACTAGTAATAAATAACCTTTCTCCCAACAATAGCTAGCCCCTCAAAGTCCTGGAGACCTTGCTTCCAAAATTCCTTAGAGACTAACATCATCCCCTTTGTTCTCACCTACCCAACTCCTGTGTCTATAACCAGCCACTCCTCACATCCCCGGGGCAGCAGCTCTTCCTGCCCATGGGTCCTGTCCCCATGCTTTCATAAACCACCATTTTGCACCAAAGATGTCTCAAGAATTCTTTCTTGGTCATCGGCTCCGGACCCCAGCCCACCGAACCTCACCTAGGTTCTAGAACTTCATCAGTTACTATACGATTTCTTTACATTAATTAAACATAAACTAAAACAGTGTCTTGCTTTTTTTAATATTTCATTAACATACCATCATGATGGATTTCTTTGTATTTTTTTTTTTTATTGTGGACCCATGCAGCATTTCAGTTGTATGAATCATACTTTTTAAGATCAAGATAAAATACCTGGACCTTCCCACCAGGTTAGTCTACTTCCTTCTAAATGTGGTTTCTATTACTCAGATTGATAACATTTCTAATTCTTTGGAATAATCAGCTATACCAGCATTATAAATAATTGGAAAGGTTACAAATCAAAAAGTAAAAAATCATTTTTAAGTAAGCATTAAGAGAAAATTTTCATGGAGGAGTCAAAAAGCTCATTATTATTATTATTATTATTAATCTATTTCCTTCTTTGGTTTTTCCTGTTCTAATCATTGTCATTTCTTGCACTGTTTTCCTCTGTTATATCTTGTTCAGTGTTCTCTTTGCACTGAAAAGAACGTGCTACTGTGTGTTAGCTCCTATAAATGTTGATTAGATGAAGTTGATTGATAGTTCCACTCAAAATCCAAAAGATTTGTTGAGTTTCTTTCTTTTCAATTACTGAGAAAAGAATACTTAAATCTTGAATTATCTTAATAATTTATCTATTTCTCCTTTCATTTCTGTCAATTTCTGCCTGATGTAATTTGAGGTTTGTTTTTATATGCATACACATTTTGAATTGTTATGCTGTTCTGGTGATTTTACCTTTTAGTCATGATGAATACTTATTTGTTCTATAGAGATTGTAAAGTCCATGACAATGATGAATGCCTTATACTTGTAAGCTCTAGGCACTGGTAACAAATGCTTTCTATGTATAACCGGCTGATTTGTTCTAAAATAAGTCTGTATTTATCAAGATAATATGAGGTTGAAGGATAAAAATCATTTGTAGACTTCATTAAAAATAAATTTACCTACTTTCAATCTAATTTAATAAAATTTCCTGATTTTTCCTGCACTGGAAATAGGTTTGCAGCTTTAGCAAATGTAAGTTATCTATACAGCACCATATATTGATTGCATTTGAAGCTGACACTAACAACCTACTTCATTCAGGTTATCAATAAAACATTCATTGCTTTGTTTTTTAAATTATACATTTCTCTCTCATGGATACTTCCTGGGAAGTAGGAAGCAGAGTTGGGTGTTAACTATGGCAGAATTACATAAAATTCAGGTATAGGATATTATAGCCCTGTGTATCTCTTTGTCTCACTGGTGCTAACTCTGTCTCTCTCTCACAAAAGAAGAACAGCATTTCAGACACGAGTAATCCCTGCAATTCTACGCATACTTCTCAATTATTTTTACAACAAATTATAGATATTATTTTTTAAAGTTTTGTTTTGTTTATTTTGTTTTGGGTTGTTTTTTTTTTTTTTTTTTTGAGAGAGAGAGAGAGGGCGAGTACAAGCAGGGGGGCGGGCAGAGGAAGAGGGAGAAGCAGGCTCCCGGCTGAGTAGGGACCCCAACACAGGACTCTATCCCAGGACCCTGGGATCATGACCTGAGCCAAAGGCAGTCGCTTAACCAAATGAGCTATGTCTATGTCTATGTTATAGACATTATTAAATGAAGCTCCAAGCGTTCCAAATACATGAAAGTTTAATATATTCTTAAATGCACATGAAATTCTGTGTGTATTTATTTGGTCCTTGAACGTATGTTAGACAAGCCTTTGGATTTTCCTTTTCTTCCCAAATTTACCTTTCCTGATTTAAATCATTTTTTTTCACTTCAAGTATTTCATGATATTTTCAATCCTATTGCTACATGTACTTAAGCACATACATGTACATCACTGTGAAATAATAGCTTAAAGACCACAATTGTTTTTGGTTTGGTTAACTATCTGTTAATAAGGCTAACTTGAGAGACATTTTAAGCAGAAAGCTCAGGGTTCCCAGAAAAAGAAAGATGAGATATAGCTTTTGTGATACAAGAGAAGTCATTTTAGGTCCCCAACTCTTTTCTGTGATCTATGCCCTACCAACACTATTTGCCCAAGGATAGTTTTTGCAGAGCTTCCGAGGAGGTATCAGAATTATAAAGAAATGCAAAAACCTCAGTAGTTAAGGATTTTAAGGGAACAAAGGGAATACAAAAACTAAGTCTCGATCAGGCCAGGAAATAGCCTAACCATATCAGAAACAATAAATCTGTAGTAAAATAAGTAAGACTCTGCATTCTTTACTCAAGATAAGAGCCCAAGATCCTATCTAGTTTACACTCTCTGAGTATCCCCATAGCCCTCCAACACTTACCTCTGTTTCATTATAATGCTAAAATCTCCACCCTATGAGGAGTACAAGCTTCCTTAACAAGCATAAAATGTGTGTATAGGCATGTTTTCTAAGGACACCTGCACAACTTCATGCCTACCTTTATATGCGATGACAAAGCTCTCCTTTCTGAATCTTCATCCTAAGCACTAAATAAAAAGAACCTGCTCCTTCTTGCTTAGGCTTTGGAGCTATGCCCTATGATCTTATTTGTTGCAAAATTTGTTGCAAAACTGGCGGCATCACATTATCTGATTTCAAGCTTTACTACAAAGCTGTGATCACCAAGACAGCATGGTACTGGCATAAAAACAGACACATAGGCCAGTGGAACAGAGTAGAGAGCCCAGATATGGACCCTCAACTCTATGGTCAAATAATCTTCGACAAAACAGGAAAAAATATCCAGTGGAAAAAAGACAGTCTCTTCAATAAATGGTGCTGGGAAAATTGGACAGCTATATGTAGAAGAATGAAACTCAACCATTCTCTTACACCGTACACAAAGATAAACTTGAAATGGATAAAAGACCTCAACATGTGACAGGAATCCATCAGAATCCTAGAGGAGAACATAGGCAGTAACCTCTTTGATATCAGCCACAGCAGCTTCTTTTCTTTTTTTTTTAAAGATTTTATTCATTCATTTGACAGACAGAGATCACAAGTAGGCAGAGAGGCAGGCAGAGAGAGAGGAGGAAGCAGGCTCCCTGCTGAGCAGAGAGCCCGATGCGGGGCTCGATCCCAGGACCCCGGGATCACGACCTGAGCCGAAGGCAGAGGCTTTAACCCACTGAGCCACTCAGGCGCCCAACCACAGCAACTTCTTTCAAGATATGTCTCCAAACGCGATGGAAACAAAAGCGAAAATGAACTTTTGGGACTTCATCAAGATCAAAAGCTTCTGCACAGCAAAGGAAACAGTCAACAAAACAAAGAGGCAACCCAAGGAATGGGAGAAGATATTTGCAAATGACAGTACAGACAAAAGGTTGATATCCAGGATCTATAAAGAACTCCTCAAACTCAACACACACAAAACAGACAATCATATTAAAAAATGGGCAGAAGATATGAACAGACACTTCTCCAATGAAGACATACAAATGGCTATCAGACACATGAAAAAATGTTCATCATCACTAGCCATCAGGGAGATTCAAATTAAAACCACATTGAGATACCACCTTATACCAGTTAGAATGGCCAAAATTAGCAAGACAGGAAACAACGTGTGCTGGAGAGGATGTGGAGAAAGGGGAAACCTCTTACACTGTTGGTGGGAATGCAAACTGGTGCAGCCACTTTGGAGAACAGTGTGGAGATTCCTCAAGAAATTAAAAATAGAGCTTCCCTATGACCCTGCAATTGCACTACTGGGTATTTACCCTAAAGATAGAGATGTAGTGAAAAGAAGGGCCATCTGTACCCCAATGTGTATAGCAGCAATGGCCACGGTCGCCAAACTGTGGAAAGAACCAAGATGCCCTTCAACGGATGAATGGATAAGGAAGATGTGGTCCATATACACTATGGAGGATTATGAGAAAGGACGAATACCCAAGTTTTGTAGCAACATGGACGGGACTGGAAGAGATTATGCTGAGTGAAATAAGTCAAGCAGAGAGAGTCAAGTATCATATGGTTTCACTTATTTGTGGAACATAACAAATAATATGGAGGACAAGGTAGATGGAGAGGAGAAGGGAGTTGAAGGAAAATGGAAGAGGAGGTGAACCATGAGAGACTATGGACTCTGAAAAACAACTTGAGGGTTTTGAAGGGGCGGGGGGTGGGAGGTTGGGGGAACCAGGTGGTGGGTATTAAGGAGGGCACGGATTGCATGGAGCACTGGGTGTGGTGAAAAAACAATGGATACTGTTATGCTGAAAATAAATAAATAAATAAATAAATAAATAAATAAATAAAAATAAAACAAAACATAATTCCAACCCTTTGTGTTCTAACAGGCCAACCCTAATTAAGGTGAACACAGAAACACATAGTAAAGATAAAATAGACAGTAAAAGTCATACCTGAAGCTGTTGTTCAAGAGGCTTCATACTTCCTGTGCCATTATAACCATAAACTCTAAAATTATGCGGTAAAAAAGCTCTGTAAAATAAGGTAAAATATATTTAATGGGGAATTTGTTTTCTAAGCTCCTATCTTGAAAAGGTGTTTATTGTATCCGACTTATTATAGATAGGTAGAAAGACAGGGTTGGGGAGAAATAGAGAGTCCTGAAAACATGGACTTCATTCTAATTTTACTCAAAAATACTGGTGTCTAGATCTCTCCTCATTCACTTTACCATCACACTGTCCTCTAGGCTGTTTTTTAAAATATAATCACCAAGGGGTGCCTGGGTGGCTCAATTGGTCAAGCATCTGCCTTTCACTCAGGTCATGATCCCAAGGTCCTGGGACTGAACCTGAATTGGGCTCCCTGCTCAGCAAGCAGTCTGCTTCTCCCTCTGCCTCTCCCTGTGCTTGTGCTCTTCCACACTCTCTCCCTCAAATAAATAAAATCTTAAAAAAAAAAATAGACAAGTTTGCCTCAGAGTATTTGTACCAGTTGCTGCCCCTTCTTGGAATGTTCTTCAGCATAGTTCATAGTCTCATTTGCTTCAAGTCTTATATATCAGCCCTCTCAGTGAGGCTGATCTTGGTAAGTTTATTTTTAAAATGCAATTTTCCTAATTATCAAAACATAGGATTTTCAAACAATACTTCTAACTTTACTATTTTTGCTTAAGCATTTATCGCCTTCTAACATTCTTCCTAATCCACTCATTTATGATATTGGTGTAGGAAAGAGATTAAGGTTCAAAGCTGATAGCCAGAGAAGAAAGAATTCTTGAGACATCTTTGGTGCAAAAAAGTGGTTTTATTAAAGCACAAGGAGAGGACCCGTGGACAGAGAGAGCTGAACCGGGATCATGAGGAGTCACTAATTATATACTTTCAAGTTTGGAGGGGATTAGGGATTGTGTAAGTCTCTAAGAAATTTTAGAAGCAAGGTTTCCAGGACCTTGAGGGGCTAGCTGTTGTCCGGAAAAGTTCACTTATGACTGTCTAATAAAACCTTAGTCATGCGACCCCCTCAGATGTATATCAGTGGGTCATATGCTTGTGAGATGACTACCAACATACATCTTTGGGGATAGAGATAAAGGAAGTTAGGAAGTTTCCAAAGGAATTTTTATATGTTAAAGTAGACTTACACAATCCTGGGGGTTGGGCTAAGATTGCCTTTCACCCTTAACAAAGTCTTAACATCAAGGCAGCAGAGTTTCTCAAGAAATGTCACTCTGCCTATTTCAAGGACTTGTCATTAGGCTGTAGGTAGGTAAGGAAATTTAATTTTTCCTTTGCCTTTGTTTCCCACAGTAATATTATTATTAGTTTCATTTGATAACAATATAAACAGAGATTCTTATCCATTTTGTTTACTAGTGCATCTCAAGTACTTAGAAGAATATTGGTAAAATAGCAAATGGTCAGTAAAATTGAACTAACATGACAAGAATTCAACAGATTAGAATGGAGAACTCACATGATAGTATATTATTTGTAAATATGGGAAGGATATGACAAAATGGTTTTATAAAAAGAAAGGGTAAATGTAGATATCCCATTTCATTTCTCTAGTAAGTGTAATATAAAAATTTGTGACTACCATGGCAGTCTGGATTTGTTGGAAGCAAAAGGTCAAAGAGCCAAACACTGATAAACAGAGCAAGATTTTTTTGCATTTTTGTCATACCAAAAAAATAATATGACCCACAGTGGGGGAGGGGCTCCAGGAAACACACAGATTCTCAGTACAAGGTCCTATAAAGAGGTTTAGCTGGTCATATGCAGGCACCGGCTTTTTGGAAAAGAAAGAAAAAGCCAAATGTCTGTGTTTGGGCAAGAAAACTGCTGGGATGTCTAGAAACAGGCTGAATCTCTGGTGTCCTGTACCCCTAGAGAGAAAGTAATAAATTTTTGAGGTATATCAAATACGTAGCTTCTCTCCCTGTAAAATCTTTTGCCAATGTTGGAAAATGTGCAGAGTGGCCAAGGAGCTAAACTTAAATTCTCTGAAAACAAGAGCAAATTTAAAAAAAAAAAATAATAATACAGAATCAAGAAGCTCTATGTAATTCAAGAATGATAAAAGCAAAGAAAAGTCACATTTGATTTGTTTAAAAGACTAATGAAAATGAAAATAAAATCTTCAAATTATCAAGAGGAAAAACAAAGATATTACCTTCAAAGAATCAGCAATAAGACTGGCAACAACTTTGTCTATAAAAATGAAGAAAGAAGACAATAGAATGACAAGTTTAAAAGTCTAAAATCATTTTTAAAAATGTTATCCTAGAATTTATTTCAGCAAAAAAAGGTTTAAGAGGAAGGTTAGGTAAAAATTTAACAATGAATACAAACTAATATAATTTTTAAAAGGCAGACTCAAAACAGAAATATAGATAATTCCAGAGAGATATATAAATTAACTCCATATAGAAACAGAAATTGGGAAGGAAATGAAAAGCACCAGAATAAGTAAATTTATGGTTGAATATAAAAGAATGTTGGCTATACAAAAATAATCTCATTGGGGTTTAAAAGTATCAGGATTATAATGGTTGAAAAAATAATGAACACATAATAGAAGGCAAATGGAATTAAAAGATTTAATAATTTGACAATACAGGGTAACTGATAAAAGTAATAATGCATATTAGGGTCAGTAACTCAGAGATTAACATGTTAATCTAAATAAACTACTAAAAGAATAGTAAAAGAACATATAATAAAGAATTTAATTGATTGGAAATGATACAATATAAAATGCAGATTCATTAAAATGAAGATAATAAAAAAGAATATAAAATAAAAGGCACAAAAGAAAAATAATAAAATGATTTCAAAAATTATATGGAAAATCAAAGGGTCAAGAAAAGCAAGGACATCTTAAAACTGTTGAACACGACTGGGCATCAAGAACTATAATAAATTCACTGTAATTAGTATAGTATGGTATTTGTATAGATCAATAGGATGCAAGAATAAATATATAAACTAACAGAAAAGAAAAAAGTGTCCAGAGTCATTCAATTTATGACATCGATTACATTACAATGCAGTGAAGGAAGGTTGTGTTTTCTTCCAAATGGCCTTTGCTAAATCCATACAATACTAATATGAAAAAATAATTAAATCTTCACTCTTATGCTCACAAAACACATAAATAACAATTCTGGATAAATTTTAGAGCTAACTGTAAAAGTGAAAACAATAAAAACATTAGAAGAAAATAGTAGCTTTGACAGATATCAGTATGTAGACAATCACTTCTTTAAAAATTACAAAAAGAATAATAACTACAAAGTAAAAAATGATCATTTGTACTGCATTTAAAGAAAGAATGTTACACTCAATAAAAGAAAAATCCAGACCGGATAAAAATTGAAAGACAATGGTAGGAAAAATGTAGTTTACAAATACTAAACAAAAGAAAGTTTGTGTAACTATGTAAACATCAGAAAAAATGTAAAATAATTAGTAACCACTTCATAATGTTAACATTTTATTCACCAAAAAGGTAAATATTTAAAAATTTTACTTAATTATTTACAGTCTCAAAATAGGGAATTCAAAAATTAATCAATTTGAAAATCACTGTGGAAGATTTTAACACATATATATTACTAAATAGAAAAATCATTTTTGAATATGGAAGAATTCCATGATATGATTTTAAAAGAACATAATAGTAAATAATTATAGGATACATGCTATTTTCTAGTACATACAGAATATTTACAAAAACTGAATATATATCACATCACAAAGTTAGCCTCAATTTTTAAAGGATTGAAATCAAAGAATATTCTGTGATTAAAAATACTAGAAATAATTCTTAGAAAAGTGCCACATGTATTGATGTTTAGAGATACAGTGAAATAATTCATGGGGCAAAGAAGAAATGTAATATAAAGTTTAAAATGTTTGCTAATGGCCAACCAGAGAAAATTCTATACACCAAAGATGTAAGGGGCAGCTAAGCAGTATTTGGAGAAAAAAGTTAGCCTTAAATCTTTAAACTGGAAAATAAAAATGGTGACAAGTAATCAACTTAGAATTCTTTTAAGGAAGTTATAAACAAAGTTCAAAATAAACACAAAAATATTAAAAGCAAAACAATAATACAAAATTCATATCATGTAGAGGACACCTGGAGTAAAGGGGCATTTTTTATACTAGATAAAACTAAAATTTTTCACAAAGGAAAAATTCTCTTTACTAAAATACCATAAGTGTGAAAACAGAAGGCATAAAATAGAAGTTATTTGAAAAACACATCATGAATTTGGCTTTTAGGCAAAACGTTAAAAGAATTCCTTAAAATAGGAAAGAAAAGGTCAGATTAGTCTTTTTAGGAAGTATAAATGTCTTAGGAGTACAATGGTGGAGGAGTAGGAGATTTAAATATTCTCAGGTCCCGGAAGTTCAGCTACATAGCTATCAAACAATGCAGAACACCTACACACTCAACAGGAGATCAAAGAGAAGAGGAGCAGCAATTCTAGGAACAGGAAAGCGACCACTTTCTGGAAGGTAGGACGAGCAGAGAAGTGAATTTGAAGTGAAATACGGGAAGATTGGCCTGGGCGGGGGAGGGGCCAGTTCCCAGCAAGCGGTAGAGCAGCGGAGCATAAAATCAGAACTTTTAGAAGTCTGCTCCATTGAGAGATGTCTCTCCAGAGACTAAGCAGGGGGTGAAGCCCTCATGGGAACAGTGTGGTCTCTGGACCCACAAGGTCACAGGAAGACCGGGGGTACATGAATGTGGCAGAGCTCCTAGGTGTCAGAGAAGGGAAGCCAGCTGCAAAAATGGAGCCGAGCAGTGGACTCTCAACTTGGGATTACATTAAACCATGATCTGAAGCACAGTCAGGTTGCCACTCTTTGAGCAGAGACCCCTCAAGTGGCAGATCCGGGAAGACCCACTTCCTTCCTTCACCGGGAGGAGTGGCACAGGAACACACTGCAGGAATCTGCTGGGTTTGGAGACTCCAAACTGGGCCATGTGCCAGAGATAGAAATGCTCGGTCACAGGCTGGGCAAGCATGGAGTGTGGCCCGAGACCAGGGAGACAGGAGGGGTTGACTGCTTTTCTCTGAAGGCACACTGAGGAGTGGGGCCCCAAGCTCTCAGCTCCTACAGGGCCAGAGATTGGGAGACCGCCATTTTCATTCCCATCCTCCAAAGCTGTACAGAAAGCACTCAGCGAACAAAATCTCCCGAAAACAAAACCAAGCAGATTATTTAGCCTGGCCCCTGGTACGGGTGGCACAATTCTGCCTCAGGCAAAGACATTTGAGAATCACTGCAACAGGCCCCTCCCCAAGATCAGCAAGAACATCCAGCCAAGATCAAGTTCACTAGTCAATGAGAACTGTGGAATTCCAGAGTTAGGGGAACACAGAACATGGAATTCATGGTTTTTTTCCCCATGATTCTTTAGTCTTTCAAAGTTAAATTTTTAAAATTTTATTGTTTTCTTATTCTTTTGATTTTTCCTCTTTACTATATTAAACTTTTTAACTATTTTATCTCATCAATACCTTTCTAAAAATCTTTTTTACTTTTCATTGTTATAGTCATATTCTATCCCTTCATTGTATTTAACTTTATTTTTTGTATACATATAGGTTTTTCTTTCTTTAAAATTCTGGAATACAGTTTCTTCTAACAGATCAAAATATACTCTAAATCAGCACATAGCTTTGTTCTAGTCTCCAGCCTAATCACATTCTTTTCCTCGTTTTTTTTTTCTTTTTTCAACCTTCTTATCAATTCCTTTTTTAGAATCTTCTTTAATTTCCATCTTTACAGCCATATTCCATCCCTTCATCATGTTTACCCTTATTTTTGTATATATGTAAGTTCTTCTTTCTTTAAATTTTTCGGAGGCACTTTCTTCTAACAGACCAAAATACACCCAAATCAAGTGTGTGGCTCTGTTCTATTCACCAGTTTAATCATATATATATATACATTTTTCTTTTTTTCTTTTTCTTTCTCCTTCCTTCTCTGCTGGTTTCAGGTCTCTTCTGATTTGGTTAGTGTATATTTTTCTGGGGTCATTGCTACTCTTTTAATATTTTATTCTCTCATTCATCTATTCTTATCTGGATAAAATGACAAAGTGGAAAAACTCACCTCAAAAAAAAAAAAAAAAAAACAAGAGGCAGTACCAACAGCTGGGGACCCAATCAATATAAACATTAGTAAGATGTCAGAAGTAGAGTTCAGAATGACGATTATCAAGGTGCTAGCTGGGCTTGAAAAGAACATGGAACATACTAGAGAATCCCTTTATGGAGAAATAAAAGAACTAAAATCTAACCAAGTTGTACTCAGTGAAATGCAATAAAAAATGAAGGTTCTAACTGCTAGGATAAATGAGGCAGAAGAGAGAATTAGTGATATAGAAGACCAAACGATGGAGAATAAAGAAGCTGAGAAAAAGAGAGATAAACAACTACTGGACCACGAAGGGAGAATTCAAGAGATAAGTGATACCATAAGATGAAACAGTATTAGAATAATTGGGATCCCAGAAGAAAAGGAAAAAGAGAGAGGGGCAGAAGGTATATTGGAGCAAATTATAACAGAGAATTTCCTTAATTTGGTGAAGGGAACAAGCGTCAAAATTACTTTTAACAACATTGATAAATCTCACAGACATTATTTTGAGTGACTGTAACAAGTTGTAGGAGAATAAGCTATGATTCATTTAGAATTCAAAGCAAACAAATATAAATATGTTACTTAGGATAATTAAATAAAATCAAGGAAATGGTTATCACAACGATCAAGAAAGTAGTTACAAATAACAGGGATGGAAAATGATATCTGTATGGCTTTTGGAGGGCAGTCAATGTCAGGGGGTACAGGAATGTTTATTTCATAGTTATTTTCTTAACTGCATAAACATATTTCATGTATTTTAACTTGTACTTAATATATTGTACAATAAGGAATATTAAAACAACAATTAAATAAAGGTAATTGGTAGTGATTTTTATGAAAAGAGAAGATCCAATCCCCTATTTCCATTTCCACTCTCATCATTCAGAAATGACCAATTAACCATTAACCATTTTTAAATATGGTACTACATTTTAGACAATAAAATATGTTGGCAAAGTATGGCCTATAGGCCAAACCCAACCCACCACTTTTTTTACATAAAGTGAAATTAGAATATAGCTATATCCATCTATCTGCATATTCCCTATGACAGCTTTCACAGTAGCAGAACTAAGTGGTTGCAAGAGAGACCATATGGTGCCCATTCTAAAATGTTTGCCCTGTGCCAAAGGAGTACTGATTCTTGCTTTAAACAGAATGATCAAATGGGGCACCTGGGTGGCTCAGTGGGTTAAAGCCTCTGCCTTCAGCTCAGGTCATGATCCCAGGATCCTGGGATCGAGCCCCACATCGGGCTCTCTGCTCAGCAGGGAACCTGCTCCCCCCACCACCACCTGCTTCTCTGCCTACTTGTGATCTCTGTCAAATAAATAAATAAAATCTTTTAAAAAATTATTAAACAGAATGATCAAAGAAATAAAAGTAAAGACTAGTGCTGCAGCTGAAAGAATGAGCAGGTGACACTGCAAACAAGGACAGAATCTGGACCAGAATTGTGGCCTTACGGATGGAGGGTTAAATAACTTCTGATCTCTAGCATGAGAACACATTGTGGGCTTTCCAGTAAAGGGCATAAAGCTAGAAATATCCTCACAATTTTTAAACAGAAGGAGAAAAAATTCAATACCTGCTGTCTATAGACAATGGACAAAATGAAGCTATCCAACCCTGACAATGGCAAAAGGAGCATCACATGCAAAAATGAAAACCCTAAACTACATCTCATGCAGATGTGGAATGGATTACAAATAGCCCCATCACTGCTGAAATTCTTAGGTGATGAATTATATAAACATTGGAGCCAGCTAAATGGATCCACTAAATGGAATGAAGCCACTTGCTTGACATAGGGTTGCCACAAAAACCCTTAATATGTAAAACATGTAGTATGTGTACAATAAGATGAGGTTTGCCTGTAGTATTACCCTCAATATTTTAATCTAGAACCATTCCTGAGTTTGGCAGGAACACCTTTGAGCAATGTGATAAAACTGGTGTTCCAATTTTGTGTGTTTGAAGGCTGTAGGGGATTATCAAGTTTCTGTGACAAGGCACAGATTGCTGCTAGATCTGCACACAGCCAAAGCTTCATAGGCTGTTCAGTGTGCAAGTGACATCACTGTTTGCATATAAACTGTTGACTAAGCCTGAAGCCAACTACCTGCCAAGACACCCTGAGTCCCTAGGACAGTGGTCACTGAAGGCTTTGTGACTCCACCAACAAGGATTCCCTGGCCACATATTATTCTGTCTCCTCTTCACCACGGTATTATTCACTATATTCTCATCTGTTGCATATAAAATGAAAAAAAAAAAGAAGAAGATGAAAGTTTTACATTTTACCTTGTATAGTTTTGGTCAGATCTAAAAAGTTGAGTTCTATTTGTGACTACTTTTTTGACATTTTGCAACAATATTTTGAATTTTTTTAAGCCAAGACTTACTAGGTAACTCCTACTTAATTTCCAAAAAGCTGGTTCCTCTTTGATTAAACATTTGTAATTATGTTCTAATTTTATCATGCTAGTCATTGAGAATATGGTTACTCTTAAAAGACTTTGTGATGGTTTTTCCCTAAGTGTACTTTGCTTGTATGCATGAAAAAAGCATTAATTGTGGGGTGTGTAATACTCAGTTCATCGATTATATCATCATCAGCTGTATTGTATATTCTATACCCTTTTTTCCTAGTATAAAAAAAGACAGAGCTTAAGAAATATACTGCTACTCAGAAGCCAACTTTGTTAATATTAGGAAAAAATATAGAATATACAATACAACTAATGATGACACAGATGGTTAACAGACACATGAAATAGCAGACACGTGAAATGATCAACATTACTCATCATCGGGGAAATACAAATCAAAACCACAATGAGATATTACCTCACACCTGTCAGAATGGCTAAAATAACACAGGAAACAAAGATATTGGCAATGATGCAGAGAAAAGGGAACCCTCTCACAGTGTTCATGGGAATGCAAATTGATGCAGCAGCTGGCATGGGACTGAGTTTGGCTAATTACAATTATATTCTAAGTCCTAAATACATTCTGATATGATGTGTTAAGTAATTTTCTTTTAGTTACCACTATTCTTTCCACCCTAAAATTCAAGATGTTTTCAAATGAATAGTCAGTAACTAGGAACATCTAGAAATGCAAAATAATTAGACTCCGGATTAATTATAAATAATAATTAGAACAAATAGAGATGACAAAATAATATAGAACACCTACTTTTGCATTAGGTTCACCGTGTATGTTTTTCCTTCAATCATAATGTTGTAGGACACCTAGAAGAAGAGTATATTAAAAAGGCAAAGAAAAGTGAGAAGAATGTTAGAAAGGAACACTATCATTTTATATCAATGCTAACTACATTCAAAGCACATGAATACAGTAAAAAGAGGAAAATTTATAATTTAATGTTGATTTATTTCATAAACTTGATATTTAAATATTGGCTTTCTTAATAAAAATGATGGAAGAATATGATTTGTCATTTCTTATTTGTTAATTTTCAAATGTAGGTAATAAAACTTTTGAATCTGAAAAATTTGTTTTTATCCAATAATTACATTAGTTTAATGAGGTCACTGCAAAACTTATGCTTAAAATGAAAGAGTATAAATTATTCAACACAAAATTTATATATTAGAACAAAGATTTAACAGCACATATTTGCAGATTTTATAAAATTCATTCCAAGGTTGGATCAAAACTCATTGATTTATTTTATTTTAGTAAGATTAAGAAATGATGTCTCACAAATGGGCAATTCAGTCTTTGCAGATCAATTTGGGTAGCTTTGACATTTTTACATTATTGAGCCTTCCAATCCAATAACATGGATATACTCCATTTATTTAAGCCTTTAATTCTTCTCATCTTGTTTTATTGTCTTCAGAGAGGAGGCTTTGCTTATTTTTGTTAGATTTGGATTTCAATTTTTATGTAGTGTAAAATTTTCTTTTTAAAATTTCATTTTATATTTTTGTTCTGTAGAATAGAAATGAATTGATTTTTGTTTTGATCTTGCTTCTTTTTGTTTTGTTGTGTTTTGCTCTTGTTTCTAAAGAATTTACTAAATTATTATGCTATTTCTAATTTTCTCTAGATTATTTTGGATTTTATTTTGTATAGAATCATTTAATCTCTAAATAGTGATAGCATTATATTTTCTAATTATTATGCTTATTTTTAATTTTTGTTATTTTCTTTCCTTATTGCAGTGGCTAATATTTCCAGGCAAGGATAAATAGAAAAGTTAATAGTGGACATCCTTATCCTTTTCTTAATCTCAGGAGAAAAACCTTTCAATATTTCAACTTTATGCATGATTTTTTTTCAAAGGCATTTGATCTCCTCTATAAGCCACAATTAATTATTATTTTTAATTATTATATATTTTGGACATATAAACATTACAGAAAGTCATATAAAATGCCTGTCACCAATGTCTATGTTAAAAATTAAGAGCATTTCAAGTATTTGAAAGCAATTTTAAGTACTCTCTCATCCCATGATCAATTCCCTTTCTTACACTCCAGCTAACCAACATCCTGAATTTCATGTTTATCATTCCCATTCATATTTTTATATTTATACTTATTATGGATGTTTAATTTTTTGCATAAATTTTTGTTCTTCATAGATGTAATCCTACAAATTACGTATCTCATTGCTGGATTACATCTCTGCTTGAAACAGTATCTCATACAATAAGCACTATGCAAACATTGCTATCATCATCATCATCAATACATATAGCTTTCTAATTTATTTTTTCGATGGTATAGTATGCCATTTTCTGAACATAGCACAGTTTATTCATCTATGCTGTCAATAGGTGTTTAGTTTTGTTTCATCACTATTTTAAGCAATGGCCCAATAAATAATCTTAGACATATATCTTTGTGCATTTTTGTTAGATATGTTAAACTAAACCTATGAGTGAACTTCTTTTATTGAAAAGTACTTTTGCAACTTCACTCCAAGCTTAAAATTAATCTGCAAATTTGTTACACCAATGTAGACATTCACAAAAAGTGAGTAATATTATCCTTCTATCCATCTACTCTAATTGCATTTTGTTTTGTTAAGAGTTAACTTTTGCCATTGCTGATGTGAAATAGTAATTTATTGTGTTTACTTGGCAATTCCTTATAAATATCCTGATTTGTATATATGTTTGATAATTATTACCCTCTCAAGTTCAACCCTTGTCATTTATAACTTTGTACATGTTTCTATTTTTTTTTTTGTTTTTTATCTTATTGACTTGTAGGAATTCTTTTTTTTTTTAAGATTTTATTTATTTATTTGACAGACAGATATCACAAGTAGGCAGAGAGGCAGGCAGAGGGGGGTGGGAAGCAGTGCTCCCTGCTGAGCAGAGAACCCGATGTGGGGCTTGATCCCAGGACCCTGGGATCATGACCTGAGCTGAAGGGAGAGGCTTTAACCCACTGAGCCACCCAGGCGCCCCATGACTTGTATGAATTCTTTATATATTCTGGATACCTTTTCTGTGTTATATGGATTTCAAATATGTGCTATGAGTCTGGAATATTTTTCACTTTGTTTATGGTATCTATTTATTTTTATCTTTGAATCTAGATATTCTTTAATCCTTCATTTAAGTATTTGTATTCCTTTTTCTTTCTGGTATAATTCTTCCCTATTATAAGGTCCTAGAAATAATCTTTTATCTTGTCTTCCAGATTTTTAGTATTTTACTCTCAGATGTAAGCATTTAAATGATCTTAAAGCAATTTTGGTGTATAATGTAGCATTAATATATACTTTATCATTATTCCATATCATTAATCAACTGTGCCTTCACCATTTATTAACTAGTACATTTTTTAACCAATGATTTCATTGCCACCACTGAACTGAGTAAGTTTGTAGTGTGTGGGTCTTTAGGAGGCACTCTTCCTGTTAATTTATTTGTCCCTTAGAATTATCACATTATATTAATTACTTAAACTTTAAAATATGTTTTGAAATTAAACCAAAGTGAATCACTGTTTTGTTCTTCAAAGTTAACAATTTTTTAGTTTTAACCTTTCCATACATATTTTAGAATCAACCTGCCAATTTCCACGAAATTTCTTATTGGAACAGCAGTCAATCTATATAGATTTGGTGAAAATTAGCCCAAGAAAATACTGCATATTCTTGACTGCCAACATGATTTATTTTTTATTTTTCCACTTTTATTAGTGGTTGTATATTTTTTTAAGATTTATTTATTTATGTTAGAAAAAGAGAAAGAAAGAGGGGGCAAGCAAGAGGGGCAAAGGGAGAGAGAAAGAATCTAATGTCTTTCAATAAAGGTTGACTATATCCTAAAAAGTCTTTACCTTTACATATATATACGCATACATATTTATATGTGTGTGTGTGTATATATATGTATATATGTGTGTGTGTATATGTATATATGTATATATATGTATATAAACACATGTGTACAATATACACCTTCATCAAAAATGTTATTTACCAATAATTATTATTAAATATGTATGTGTGTGTGTATATTTTCCCTTTTTTTTTTGTTCTACATTTCTACTTAATTTTAATATTTGAATCTTATTCTTTGTTCTTGTTTTACTCCTCTTTTATAATATCCAAGTAAATGTCCAGTATTCTGATTTCTCTATGTCGGGGTGTTGTCTATACTGATTTCTATTTATTCTGTGTTTTCATACTTGCATCTAAAGATTCTCTTTTTCTGTAATTTCTCAGTTATTATATTTTAATTTAGTCTCTTCTCCAGGTTTCTTCCCCCTCTTTCAGGAATATCAGTTACTATATACTTAAGCTTCCAATTCTATCTATCTTCTCCCATAGTCATTCATATGTTGCATTTTCTGATATCTTTAGCTGACTCTGGTCTACTGTTAATTCTTGATTTTTTTTCCCACTTTCATTATACTTTTCACATCTAGGCAGGCCTTTCAGTTTTTTTAGAACTTCTAGTGAAGAGTATCTTCTTATAAATTATATCATTTATTTATTAATTATAAGTTATTAACATACACTATATTATGTTTATAGCAATTGTTAAACCCATAAGTACAATATAGCCTCACTAATTCAAAAAATACTATGTATTCAGCACTATTCTAGACATGGGGGATAGAGACATTAACAAAATAGTCAAACTTTGTCCCTCGTGAATTTGAAAGTTGAGGACAGGTTATTTTTTTAATACTTCTCTTATGAGAATTACTATCATAGAAGGTGGTGATGCCTGGTTGAAGATATTTCCTTCTAAGGAGCTTCTGTATATATTTTCTAATAAGAGCAAGCAATTCCATATTATTTTTGCATTGAAAAATAAAACTCTCTCAAAATACTGTTAAATGCCTCACCTTTTTTTCTATTTAAATGGTTAAATCTAATTTTTCATAAATATGCATTCCTTTTAAAATGATATATTTAAAATTTTAAGCTTGTAAGTTAAGGTGACAAGTGGGTAGTTGGTAAGGAAATATTTGCACTCAAATTACCAGAACATTTACTAAAAAGAAAATTAAGGTGTGATATTTGAAAAAACACATTTCACATCTTGGATTGATTCCAGAGATTAGTAAAAAAAAAAAAAAAAAAAAAAAAAAGATATTTTCTAATTCAAAGAAAACAAAACCTAATACCCTGAACCAAGATTAACTAAGATGGCATGAAAAAAGTTTTAATAATTAACATTTTTGCAATCAAGATGGAAAAACTGGTCATATAAACTTCACTAAATTAAATGATCATTATACAGTATAAGGAAGCCATAGGCTTACTTAACAAAGACAAAAACCCCTCAAATATAGCCTAGTAAGTGAGTAAGAAGAGAATGTCTAGATGGATCAGGTCAATGATTATTCAAAGATTTAGATGATGGGACTTGGGGCTTTGATAGTAAGCATCACTATACCACATTTCTATGAAGCATGGTTTATCTTGGTTCATTTCTAAAAGGGCTTTTCCACTTAAGGAAAACCAGGTATAAATATAAAATTCACCAAGTTTGCATGGATGAAAATGCCAAGTTTTTCTTACAAAAATAAAAAAATCCACATCATTTTAGAATGTGAAAAATGCTAGTGCTTAATTACATGTGATTCAACTCCTCCACTTAATATTGACAGTATTTTCTCTGGTATTGTAATTTGCACACGTAGTCTTTCAGAATCTGCAAGGTACAAATGTTTTATTAGAGTAACACCATCACCCCATAGCTTCCTCCATTATTTCCTCATCTAAATCTGTAATCTTTCATCTGCTACCTTTTTTTAAACTATCTTTCCACATACACTCAATTCCCACTTCTTCCTAGAATTACAAGACTTTAAAGAGAAATTAAGTACAAATAAAGTCAGGTCTTTTGGACTTTTCCAACTACAGAGTCTACAGGTCAAGAATGTAGAGCAATAAATGAAATTTTAACCTTGATACATTCACTTAAACCATGGCCATCTCATCTTTCATATGGTACCAAGACGAATGGGAAAGCCCCCTCACATCCAACGTGGATTTTGGTTGGGGGAGGTGATGCGGTGGTGGGGTCTGGCTTACAGAGTCGGAGCCCCTACAAGAAAAGCACTTTCCCAGGGATACCTGGCATCTCAGGAAAAAATGGAGAGGAGAGCCGACATTCCCAAAATGTCAGAAGAAAGGTTTTTGTACTTACTATTGTCTGTCTGGACCCCGATGAGCCCGATGAGAAGTAGTAAACACAGCATGGCTTCATGTACGGATGCCAGCCCGAATAATGGCGGTTGGCTTGCCTAGAGGGCAGTTGGGAGCGCGAGGAGAACCCTCCTGGCCACGCACCCAGCAAGAGTCAGTCGGCTGTGAGAGCAGAGGTGGGTCGAGAGAGTGGGTGCTGTGCACTGTTGAACATAGGCTGTCTTGGCCCCTAAGTCTGTGCAGAAGACTTCGAATCAGTTTGACGCCACTTTTGGGACTAACAGAAGAGCAGAATCACTTCGATAACACAGGGCTGAAGAAACAGTTAATGAGCAGGAAGATTCATATGCACTTCTTACAGAACTTTTCATTGAAGATATCTATACATCTATATAGATATATTCTACAAACCATAGGCTAACAATTTGATTAATATTCAAGTGAACAAACCAGTGTAATTAACACCTAGATTCAGATCAAGAAATAAAACATAGAACCACCAAAACCCACAGAGTGCCTCATGACTTATCGCTACCATCATAGTTTTGTTTGGTTTTGAACTTTGCATAAATGGAACCAATCACCGTTGTACTCTTTTACATCCAACCATCCATACTGTGAAGAGTGATAACTTTAGTTTTTCCTCATAGGTGTTTATCGCCCATTAAATGAATATAATGCCAACGGTTTTTACATTTTATTGTTGATTAATGTTTGTTTATTTATGGTGGTGGCTATTAAAAATCGTATTTGGCTATTTTATTTCTTTGGTGAATGTATGTAGTGATTTCCTTCACGTATATTTTTAGAGTGAAGTTGCTGAATCACAGGGTATGTTTTATAGATACCTCCAAGTTTTCCAAGATTGTTGGACTAATTTATGTTTCACCATAAATGTATGAGAATTCCAATTCATATCAATACCTAGACTTGGGGGGGGGTGTTTGTTTTTTTATTCCATTATATTCATTAATTTGCATTTTCACAGTTATTAATGAACTTTAGCACAATTGTATTTATTTATTGGTCTTTATTTGGTAAATGCTTAAGATGTTGGTCTATTTTTCAATTGTGTGGCCTTGCCCCTTTCTTATTATATGTTGAGCCTATTAACACATTCCAGATATGATTTTTTGTTGTTATTGGATATCATGGTTTACAAGTATCTTCTATACTAGGGCTTACATTCAGTGGATTTTTGTACATACACATTCCTATTCAGAAATTTACTCCCCCAAGTTTGCTGGGATTTTCATATGTGTCTTACTGCAAATGTGAATTTTATCTAAAGTTTTTGTTATGGACACCTGGGTGGCTCAGTCAGTTGAGTGTCCAACTCTCACTTTCAGCTCGGGTCCCAGGGGTCGTGATATTAAGCTTCACAATGGACTCCGCACTGAGTGTGGAGCCTACTTAGGATTCTCTCTCTTTCCTTCTACTCTTCCCCCATCCCCACTCCCCTACACACCCCTTGCTCTCTCCAACTCTTCCTATTTTTCAAAAAAGCTTTTGTTATGTAAATTGAGGTGATCATATAGCTTTCTTCATTTTCTGTTAATTTACTGAATTAAAATTATTGATGTTCTAGTGTTGAAACAAATTGTATGCTGGAGTACATATTATTTGATGTACTATCTTTTTACATTTTGCTGGATTGATTTGCCAGCATTTTGTTTCACATTTCTGTATCCATAGTTGTTAGAAATATATGTCTGTATTCTCTTTTATTGTAAGAAGTTTGTCAGTTTTTGTACCAGATTTATGCTGGCCTTATAAAAGAAACTGGGAAATGTTATTCCTTCCTCTAGTCTTTGAAAGAGTTAGTATAATGCTGTGAACATTTCTTCTCATGTTTCTTGGAATTTAGAAATGGAGTGATTTGTACTTAGAATTTTATTTGTGAGAGACTCTTTCTTTAAATTATGAAATCAGATTTTTAAAAAATATATGTATTCAGATACTCTCTTTCTCTTTTTGTTAGAAAAGTTGTTTCTGATAAATTTTATCCATTTCTTCTGAGTTGTTAGATATATTGGCCAAAGTTGTTCACAATACTTCTCCCTTATCCTCCTTTGAACTGTATAGAATCTCTACAAAACCCTTTTTTTCTTTCTCAATATTGATAATTTTGTGATTTTTCTCTACATTCTTCATTCATTCTTTGAGTTTATTATTTTATTAACTTTTAAAATAACCAAGTTTGGGATTTTTTTTCCTATTGTTTGTTTCCTATCTTACTGATTTTTGCTCTTGCGTTCCTTTTTCTACTTTGGGTGTAATTTGTTCTTTTTCTAGCTTTCAAGAATGGAAGTTTGTCTTATTCATATTAAACCATTCTTCTTTCTAAAATTTAGGGGTGCCCAGGTGTCTCAGTGGGTTAAAGCCTCTGCCTTCGGCTCAGGTCCTGATCCCAGGGTCCTGGGATCGAGCCCAGCATCAGGCTCTCTGCTCAGCGGTGAGCCTGTCTCCCACCTCTCTCTCTGCCTGCCTCTCTGCTTACTTATGACCTCTGTCTGTCAAATAAATAAATAAAAATCTAAAAAAAAAAAATTAAAAATATACATTTAAAACTATAAATGTTCATCCACCATCACTTTAAATTTATCACCAAATTTATATGCATTATATTCAATATATGTTGATAGGCTTTATTTCCATTAATAGTCATTTCAAAATATTTTCTAATTCACATCATGGTTTCCACTTTACCCCATGTGCCATTTAAATTCCACAAGTTTGAGGATGTTCCACTTACATTTTTCTTATTATTATCTAATTTTATTCAATTGTGGTCACAGATCATACTCTGAATCATTTTAAGCCATTGTAATTCACTGAGAGAAGATTCATTGTTCATTAGATGGTTCATTATGGATAGACAGTTCCATGTAAACTTCAGAAGAGAGTGGATTTTTCATCTCTGAGCTCTATTATTCTATAGATATCAATTAGGTCAAGTTAGATAATAGAGTTTCAAATATTTTACAGCTTTGCTAATTCTTTTGCCTGCTTATTCTTTAAATATACTCAATTAAGATAGTAGATATTTCTATTAGTCCCTTGTGTTCTTATATTTTCAAGACATGTTATTTTATATATGCCTATTTAAGGATGATTTGTCTTCTTGATGAATGACTTTTATCATTATGAATATCACTTTTTGCCTTTTGTAATACTCCTTGTCATTTTCTATTTTGTCTCACACTTCTATACCCAGGTTTGTTTTTTCAGGATTAGAATTTATGTGGAATATTTTTAAAAATTCTTTTACTTTATAAGTGTGTCCTTATATTTACAGAGAAGGGTAAACAGCACTGTGAATACACAAATAGCAATATTCAGACCAGGAGAAATTACAAGAAACTACAATTCAAACACTTGGGGTCTTTAAGAAATAAATTATGAGGGGAGTAAAATAAGGGAAAGGGATTAAGAGATTCAAATTTCCAATTATAAAATTTTTTAAAAAGTTATAAGGGAGGGGCACCTGGGTGGCTCAGTCAGTTAAATGTCTGCCTGCGGCCCAGGTCATGATTCCAGGGTACTGGGGTCAAGCCCCGCATTGGTCTCTCTGCTCAGTGGGGAGCCTGATTCTTTCTCTCTCTCTCTGCCTGCCTCTCTGCCTATTTGTGATCTCTGTTTCTCAAATAAATAAATAAAATCTTTAAAGAAAAAAATGTTATAAGGGAAAGAGGGGATGAAGGGGAAACCTGCAAATTAAAAGAAACTTAGTATATTATGAACTGTAGAAAACACAAAGGACAAGATTAAATCATAATGCCCAGGGATGCTTTTGGGTGACAGAAAAATAAAGACATATGGATATAATTGTTATGAAATCTGCTTGATGTCACTTTGGTGGGGGAGATGGGTGTGACTGAGGAGCACAGGGAGGAGCTGCTGGGTGACTGGGATAGTTCTGTTTTTCATCTAGATGGTGGTTACAGGGATGGCATCTCATAAAATGCATTCATATGTTGGTTTTCTGCATCGATGTTTTATTTTACATTAAAAGTAATAAAAGTGTATCTTTATTTTTAAAGTATGTATGTGTATTTGTAAGCAGCATATAGCTTTCTTTTAACTCTAGATTGACAATATTTAGCTTTAATTGAAGCAATATGTCTATTTCATTTACTGTTCATACAGACATGTTAAGTTTACTTCTCTCATCTTGCTAGAATTTTTCTATTTTTTCCCGTTTTTTGTCTTTTTTTTTAAAGATTTATTTATTTGTTATAGGACGGGCAGAGAAAGAGGGAGAATTCAAGCAGACTCTCTGCTGAGTGCAGAGCCTGATGTGGGGCTCGATCCCATGACCCTGAAAGCATTAAATCAAGAGTCAGATGCTTAACTGACTGAGCCACCCAGATGTCCCTTGTCTTTAAATTGTTTACCTTTTTGAAAAATTGTTGTTATGAGCACTAGTTGTTGTATGGAAGTGTTTAATCATTATATTGTATACCTGAAACAAATATTACACTGCAGGTTAACTAACTGGAATTGAAATAAGAATCTGAAAAAAATAAAATCACTGTCACCTCCCCTCCAGTAACCATCAGTTTCCTCTCTATAGTTTAGAATCTGTTTCTTGGTTAGTTTCTCTCTTTCTTTTCCCCTGCCTTTGCTCCTTTTGTTTTGTTTCTTCAATTCCATATATGAGTGAAATATAAAGTATTTGTGTTTCTCTGACTGACTTATTTCTCTTAGCATAACACATTCTAGCTCCAGCCACGTCATTGTAAATGGCAAGATTTCATTATTCTTTATGACTCAGTAATATTCTATATGTATATGTACTGTTAGGGTCCGTGATCAAAGGAGCGAGACTGATACAAACTGAAGGTCAAGCAAAGCTTTATTTCGCGCCAAGCATCGAGAATCAAACTGACTGGTAGGGGCCATCTCTTACGAAGAGATGATGACGACAACCTCGACAAGGCCGCTCCCAAGAAGGCCGCTCCAGACGAGGCCGCTCTGGACGAGGCCGCTCCAATGAGGCCGCTCACCGGATGAGGCCACTCTGGACGAGGCTGCCCCCCGGACAGGCTGCTCCCTGGTTGAGGCCGCTTCCAACGACGAAGAGGCAATGACGACTACGAGGACGACAGCCCCAGTGATGCAGACTCTGCTCCCCATGATGCTGCTCCCGACAAGGCCACTCTGGACGAGGCCGCTGCCGATGAGGCTGCTCCCCAGACAGGGCCACTCCCCGGAATGAGGCTGCTCCAGCGAGGCCGCTCCCCAGACGGGGCCGCTGCTCTGGCGAGGCCACTCCAACGAGGCCACTCCCCGGAGGAGGCTGCTCCGGACAAGGCCTCTCCCCGGAAGGACGCAACTCTGGCAAGGCCATTTCTGACAGAGCCAATCCCCGGTGGAGGCCGCTCTCGACGAGGCCGTTCCCTGAGGGGGCTGCTCCGGCGAGGCCGTTCCCGATGACTCTAACAGCTCTTACAGGCCCCACTAGCCTCGCAAACTAACTTTTATAGAGGCACTTTTAGCCGGGCTATACACAGGTAGCCAATGAGATTGCAATACACAGAGAAAACTGCACAGTCATGCTAGATCTGCCACACACACACACACAAAACTGCTAGGTTACACACGGGCGGCCAATTGAATTTCAATTTACCCTAGAAGATATATGCATGTCCCTCTGATTGGATGTCTTCACCTGGCCTGACCCGCCCTCGTACCTAGGCTTTGCAAGGAAGTTCTTCTGGGAGGGGCAGGGTCAATCTAAGTTCACTGCAACAAAATGGCTCCCCCTGATTAAGTAGGCCCTTACATGTACAATCTCTTCTTTATCCACTTATCAATGGACACTTGGGCTACTTCCATGATTTGCCTATTGTAGATTATACAGCTATAAATACAGAGGGTGTGTGTATCCCTCTGAATTAGTATTTTCATATTTTTGGAGTAAATAGGAGTACAATCTGAGTCATCAGGTAGTTTCTATTTTTACTTTTTTGAGGAAATCCCATGCTATTTTCCAGAGTGTCTGTACCAGTTTGCATTCCCACCAACAGGGCACCAGGTTCCCCTTTCTCCACATCCTAGCCAACACCTGTTATTTCTTGTGTTGTTGATTTTAGCCATTCTCACAAGTGTGAGCTGGTATCTCATAGCACTTTTGATTTGTATTTTCCTGAATACAATGAGGGATATTGAGGATATTTTCATGTCTATTATCCATCTGTATGTCTTCCTTGGAAGAATACTATTCATGTCTTCTGCCCATTTTTTAATTGAGTTCTTCATTTTTGGGGTGTTGAATTTTATGAGCTCTTTATAGATTTTGGATATTAAGCCTTTGTCAGATATGCCATCTTCTCCCATTCCATAGGTTGCCTTCTACTTTTGTTGATTGTTTTCTTTGCTGTTCAGAAGATTTGTATTCTGATAAAGTCCCAATAGTTTATTTTTGCTCTTGTTTACCTTGCCTCGGGAGACATAACTACAAAGAACCTGCTATGGCCAATTTCAGAGGTTACTGTCTGTTTTTGTTCTCCTCTAGGATTTTTATGGTTTCAGGTCTTTCATCAATTTTGAATTTATTTTTGTATATGATGTAAGAAAGTGGTTCAGTTTCATTCTTTTGCATGTTGGCTGTCCAGTTTTCCTGGCACTATTTGGTGAAGAGAGTGTCTTTTTCACATTGGATATTTTATCCTGCTTTGTCAAATATTAGTTGACTATGTAGTTGTGGGTTCATTTCTGGGTTTTCTATTCTGTTCCATTGTTCAATGTATCTGTTTTTGTGACAGTACCATAATGTTCTGATTACTATAGCTTTGTAATACAACTTGAATTCCAGAACTGTGATGCCAACAGCTTTGCTTTTCTTTTTCAAGATTGCTTTGGCTGCTTGGGGTCTTTTGTGGTTCCATACAAATTTTAAGATTGTTTGCTCTATGTCTGTGAAAAATGCTGTTGATGTTTTGATAGGTATTGCATTGAAAATGTAGATTGCTTTGAGTAGTATAGACATTTTAACAATATTTGTTTTTCCAATTCAGAAACACAGAATATCTTTTCATTTCTTTGTGTCATCTTCAATTTCTTTCTTCAGTGTCTTACAGTTTTCAGAATACAAGTCTTTCACATTTTTGGTTAGGTATATTCCTAGGTATCTTATAGTTTTGGTGCAAGTGTAAATAGGATTGATTCCTTAATTTCTATTTCCTCTGCTTCATTATTGGTGCATAGGAATGCAGTAGATTTTTGTACATTGATATTGTATTCTGTGACCTTACTAAGTATTTGTTTATTGTTCTAGCAGTTTTTTGGTGGAGTCTTTTGGGTTTTCTATATAGACTATCATATCATCTGCAAATATTGAAATTTCACCCCTTCCTTGCCATTTTGGATGCCTCTCATTTCTTTTTGTTCTATGACTGCTGAGGCCAGGACTTCCAGTACTATGTAAATAACAATGGTAAGAATGGATATCCTTGTCTTATTCCTGATTATAGAGGAAAAGTTCTCAGTTTTTCCCCATTGAGGTTGATATTAACTGTGGGTTTTTCATAAATAGCCTGATTATGCTGAGGTATATTCCCTCTAAACCTACTCTGTTGACAGTTTTTATTATGAATTTTTGTTGTACTCTGTCAGATGCCTTCTCTGCATCTACTGAAATCATCAAATGATTCTTATCCTTTCTTTTATTAATGTGGTGTATCATGTTGATTGATTTGCAAATACTGAACCATGCTTGTAACCTAGCAATAAATCCCACTTGATCACGGTAAATTTTTTTTTAATGTATTGTTGGATTCAACTTGCTAGTATTTTATGGAGAATTTTTGCATCCATATTCTTTCATCAATTTTGGCATGTAGTTCTCCTTTTTAGTTGTATCTTTATCTGGTTTTGGTATCATGGTAGTTCTGGTCTCATAGAATGAATTTGGAATTTTTCTTTCATTTTCTATTTTTCTAGGATAGTTTGAGAAGAATATGTGTTAACTCTTCCTTCAATGTTTGGTAGAATTTGCTTGTGAAGAAAATTGGTGGTCCTGGGCTTTTGTTTGTTGAGCTTTTTGATTACTGATTCAATTTCTTTGCT